>NC_040905.2:68420826-68723856 GCF_004126475.2 Phyllostomus discolor
AGGCTATGGCAATTAGAAGAAGCTCTGCCACAAGGTGGCCCAGCTATTCCGATGATTCCAGTCTCAGCTGCCACTTAACTGAAACTACATGGGAGTCCCCAAGTGAGATCCACGCAATTACTCAGATGAACCCAGTTACCCCACAAAACTCTAAGAGATGGTCAAACAGTTGTTTTAAACTATTATGTTTTGAACTAGCTTTTAAAGAGATAATCAAAACAGAAACTGACACTAGGAATGGTTCCATGGAAACAGAGCCACAAAATGGGAATTTGTAAATAGCTCTCTTACCTAATTAGATTGAAAGGCATCCAGGAGCCTGGGATGCTCTGCTAGCTAATAGAATGTAGTGGCAAAACAGTAAATCAAATTATCACATGCATTCACATGCAACTATTAAATGTCACAAATGAAAAGTTTTAAATAACTGAGGGGTAACTGGCATAGAAATATAGGGTAAATAAGGAAAAGAGTGAAGGTTGCTGATTGTTTCTAAATGCACTGGAACATTGGAGAAAGGAAATTATAAGGGTTATTCAGGGTTTTGAATTCTCAGTTCAAGTCCTAATAAGAAGCTGGACAACATCCACAACTGCTCTAAACGATACCTTTATTTCCTCTAGTTTCGTGACAAGATTTCAGAAAACCAGATTACAAACCATGACCACTAACCCAGTTATTAATTTTTACCTCAGGACCAAAGTCAATATCATTCACAATGATTACCAAACAAACGTTGGGTGAATGAATGAACACTTGAGAAGAAAGGCCTGGTACAAAACAATAAATAAGGTAAAAAAAATAAGAGAAGTGATCCTTATAGATAAATATACTCTGATTTCATCCTAAAGAAAAGAGTAAGGAAAAACATTTGGCTCCTTTCTTTTTTTTTATTTTTAATCTTTAGTGACGGTATATTTGCTGATTTTAGAGAGAGAGAAGTGTGGGGGGGAGAGAGAGAAACAAACATCTATATGAGAGAGAACCCTCGATCCATTGGTTGCCTTCCTGTATGTGCCCCAACCAGAGATCAAACATTGTAACCTAGAGCTGTGCCCTGACCAGGGGTCGAACCTGCAACATTTTGGTGTATGAGACTTTGTTCCAAACTACTGAGCAACCCGGCCAGGGCCATTTGGCTCTTTTCATATAAAACTTGAAAAATTATAATTTTGATGTCTTCAATTTGAAGATAGTTATGGAGAACATTTTACATACAACAGTGTTGGTGTTACTTTTTGTTTCTTACCTACTTTAATTAAAGATTAGCTTTAATTAAATATATCAGAGTTGTTATTCTATAAATTCACATGGTTAGGGTTTTAAATTCTACTTCCAGACATAATAATTCAATTATGTTTGAAAAAGGGAGGAAAAATATTTCAGAAATCTTTTTTGAATTTTTATTTGAAAGATTCCTCAAATACATTATCTTTTGAATTTATTTTATTGCATTTCCATGACCATTTATCCCTCTTATGACCCCCTTCTTCCCCTGCCCCCAGCAGTCACCACCACACTGCTGTCCATAGATTCTTTTTATTCTGATGATCATTTCTAAATAACAAGCAGCTTGCATTTGTGACCTGATATGAAAAGCTGACAGTGGGAGCTTTTAGCCACACTCTACAGAAACCCAGCTCACCGTAATCCTGGTGGAAAGCTTGGAGTGTTGTTTTTATTAACTTTCCCTCAAGAGACAGACACTTGGCTATTTACTTCCACTTCCACTTTTGGGGCTGTCATCGTTGTTGCTTTTGGGTGACATAAACGGTTTGTTCAGTTTAAATTCACCAAACTTTTAGAATGCAATATCGCATCTGCTGAAGCCTTAAGGTAAACACACATGCCAGACAATATTTCATAGTAGAATATTCCCCATCCACCTATGTTATGAAGAGTGATCTTCATAGAGGTAGTTGCACTCTGTTCTCTAAATTGTTTTTAAATTTCCTTGTGGCTGGCTTAAGTCAATAGAGCAGTGTAATGCACCTTTTGAAAAATGTCCTGTCTCACTTCTCAGTACTCGCCATTTTTTTTTCATATTAAGCAAGAGAAGTCACCGTCATATACTGTATAGTTATCTGTGATCTATTGGCCCAACTCTGCTGGATTAATGCCAGATTTCAACACTTAGCTCCCCACTGGCAAACTACTTTCCCACCAGTGGTTAAAAAATGATCACTTTTACGCTTAAGCACACACATTGACATCTCCCGTCTTGAATTCCTCTGAAAAAGAAGAAAAATAGCCAGAGAAGTCTACCATAGCAGGCCCCCTCTGGCAGGGATTCGAAAGTAAAAGAGCATTTCCAATTTCAGTCAAAACCAACTGGTTCTGAAAAGTTCAGGTACTTCAGAAGTTAACACAGGATTCCCTTTGGTCCCATCAGGTTTGATATTCCTATCTGCCCAGTTTGCTTTCACTCAGTTCAGCTGTTTTGTTATTACTTATAGAAAATGTTGCCTCAGCTGGAAAGCAGAATCATATCAGAAACCATTTTTAGAGGAGTTTAATGATGATATTTCAGTGGGACAAAAGGAAAAGAGTGCCCCCTCAGGATTTCTTTAAAATCCATAAAGCCAGGTTTTGAAAAGAACATGATTGGAATGCAGCAAGAAACCTATCCTTAACAATTCCTCTTCATTGAATTGCTTCCCAGTTGTTCTTTAAATGGTGACCCTTCATAATATAGGGCATTTCTACTTACTGGAAAAATGGCAGCCTTCTCATGACACAAAAATCATTGGTTTCACATAAAGAACTGAAATCAATTATTTTCTCTCCTGTTTTAGGATGAAATTTTAAACTTTGATCAAGGGATTTTTGTTTTTCTTCTCTAAGGCAAATGGAATAATAAACTGAAGTTAAAAATAACAAAAGCCAGATGGATTTGAAAATAATTTTAATAGTTTATTTTCTTTAATTTAAAGTTTTTTTGTGTTTTTCCTTAATATTACAAGCAAAAGAAATGTTAGATTACTATAGGTTCTTCATGAGTTATCATCAGACAACAGGCTAAAAATTAGCATATTATTTTGATAAGGATTTACCTGAAATAAAGTCCAAAATTTTCTTTGGTATTTATGAAGGATATCTAAATAGGTAAATTGGTACTTACAAAAATCACAGTAAAACCAGAAAAGGCGCAGCAAAATAACAAACAGGCCAGAGTGAAAAAAAAGGTGTTGAATCAGGCGTTTCCCTATGTAAGACAGACTACAGATGCAAAAGGATGACAGAAGGACCTTTTGGACTGAGGAGGTTAGAGGGGTAGTGCTTCTGAAGTGGCCAATGGGAGGAAAAAAAGAGGTAGAGTTCATGTTGGAGGCCATGTCTTAATTTTCTACTTCTTTAGAAAAGAAATGGACATTTTCATAAAGTCAAAATAAGCAAATATCCCTAGAAGTTTTTAGCCTAAGTCAAAGAAGATGAACACATTTAAAAGAAATGCAGTAAAATCAACTGAGTCTAGGATGAATGAGAAAAAAGAGAAATGCAGGATAGTATACTTTTATGGACAAAGGAGAATACATTTAGGAGGAAGAAGTCATAAAAGCTGCAACTAGAGTGCAATGGTCAAGGGGGCGGGTACCTAATGGGTGGTGGAAAGAAAGACATGGACAGAAATGTCACTGAACTTTGCATGAGGTTATTTTGCTTGACCTTACCGCAATTTCAGTGGTTGATGGAAGTTTGAAAAGCTAAATGAAGAATCAGGGGCAATAATAGGATAATATAATGAAAAAATTTTAACTGCTAAAGAGGGAATGAATAATAAGAAAGGGACCAGAGAAATAACAACAGCGAGAATTGTGTTTGTGTGTATTTGATATAGCTGGTGTTTTGCATTAAAAATGCTTCTTATTCACATAAGAATAATACTAAAGAATACTAGAAGAGTACTAAAAAGAATCGGAAGAAACTGAGACAAAATTACCACTTAAAATGCTAGAGAGAAGATATTTAGAAATAATACTGCTCAAAGTTAGAAGAGTATGGAATAAAGCGCACATGTTGAGGCATGAGTTTTAGAAGGAGTTTGCCTAAGATCAGCGACAGTTGAGTAAAACTAAATTGAGAAAGTTTTTTAAAAAGTGTGAGGATACATATGTGAACACAGATGGAATGATCTTGTTCAGGTTAATGGAAATTGCAAGTCAAAATAGAGATGAGGTTGGTTATTAAAAGAGATCATAAAGTTGGGATGTTACTTACAGACTATAAGCAGAGTACATGAGGTCCCACAAGTGAAGATTGGGACAAAATTGTGTTTTAGTTCAAACAGTCAGAAATCTAGGCCTGCTCTGTAACTGAAGAAAATAGAAAACATCTCTATGTTATATGAACTTTGAGTTATGAAAATCTTTCACTACTTCCCCTGTCTCAGAGTCCTGCCATAGTTCTTGAACTTGTCATGCTATTTATTACTTTAGGTCAAATGAGTTGAAGGTCCTTATTAGAGTGAAAATGGTACCACATTTATTATCATATCATTAATATTGCTAATGAGTAAACACTACTTATATCTTAATTAACCATGCTTAGCATGAAGAAATGGCTCTTAAATGCTGAATCTCTGGAGCATATGGTGGTATTTACTCCATTTATAGCTAATTTTACAAATGAGATCTCCAGATTTTAACTACTTTTATTGTTGATGTAAAAGAGTTGCCCCTAACTCAAATGACCAGCACAATATTTTCACTAACTTGTTATATAAATGCAGCTACATTTGTCTTACTTCTAATAGCTACTTGTTATTAAGCGCCATTGCTTTTATCAAGAAAAATCCCAGTTTCTGTCTTTGGAGGCTTCCTTGAAGTGAATAGGCCAATAATTTAGGGCATAGACAAGGTTTATGCCTTTTTAAGTACATTAGTTCTCCCAAACTTAGGAAAGAGAGAATGACAGATATGGACAAACATTCAGAGAACTCAATGGCCTGGCTTTTCCACAATTTCTATACTTCATGTGCAAAAAACAAGGTCACTGGGGAGAAAAGTCTTAGAAAAATTGATTTTATAATATAAAAGAGAAGTGTGCAGAACTAGAAAGGAAAGAAAATATATTTCAGTAATATTTCACTCATCTGGTCATTGAAAACAGTTAATACATGTCAACCAGTTATGACACTCCTGGAATATGCAATGTAAATATTAGGTGATATAGTTATTTTTAGCTCTTAAAGTATCGTGGGTACAGTTTGATCTAGAAAATATTGTTATTTTTTTACTATGGCAAAAAATTAAATCACACCTACAAAAAAAATAGATTTAGCACTATTCCTCCAGATTATTCAGCTCTCTTGTACTGTCATAAGAAGCTGAGAGACATGAATGGACTCAAAAGAGGCAAAAGACTAGATATGAGCATTTTTTTCTTTAATGGGTATTAAATGACCAAAAAAATCCAAACCCAAAATATTTGCATACAGCTTTAAAAGACATAACTGACAATGACCAGAGTGGGGGGAGGAGTCTAATGGGGAAAGAAAGGGAAGTGTCAAGTCAAGGAACATGTATAAAGGACCCATGAACAAGGACAATAGGGGGGATTGAATGTGGGGGGGGGGCTGGATAGGGCAGGGGAGAGCAATGGGAAGAAAATGGGAACAACTGTAATTGAACAACAATAAAAAATTTAAAAATTAAAAATGTAAATGTACTAATTTATTAGAAAATATCTGCCATGGCAATTAAGCAATTTTTATTATTTTCCTGTCACTGAAGCTTTTCTTTAAGAGAAGTAAAATTTAAACCTTCTACTTACTGTGAAAGAAAGGGACAAGATCATTTGCTCCCATTCAATTCTTACTGTGGAAGAAGGAGAGAGGACTAGGAACTCAGATCTCTAGGAATTTCCTTAACTTAGTAAAGGTGTGCTGTTGGGTAATGAATGCACCTTTGAACAGGGTTTTAAGTTCATCAAGCAATCCTCATAAAATTAAAAATTCTACAGTAGAAATTACTTACCTACAAAATTTAAAATGTATATTTCAGAAAAGGTAATGTTTTAATGAGATTTTCACTAGACATTTAATTTAAGCCTTTCATATTAAATTCTTTAAGACAGACTTAAAAATCTGAATAGAAATATATTAATCAGAAAAATATAGAGCCCCTTTGGGATCCTCGGGAGCTTAGGTTGTCTTTCAGCATGGCCCATGAATTGACTTTCGTTTGTTACTTCCCCATAAACCTTTTAACAAATAGTTATTGAATGACTATCTTTAGATCTATGCTTAACAGAAACAGTTAAAAAGAACATGTTCCCTACACTCAAGGAAATTAAAATTTATAAGAAATATAACACATAAAGAGATCTTCTACACAAAGTAAAATGAAACACAAATGCCCTTTTTGTTTGCTTTGTGTAAACTTGATTTCCAGAGGTACATAGGATATATAATATATGTCAAAGGAAAAAGCAATCAATTCTAGTTGGGTTATAACTATAGAAACATCTTAGAATTATTCGATATACTTTAGTGAATCCTTTTTCTGTAAACAATAATTGAACATAGAAGTTTATTTCTGTATTGTTCATAGTTACTTGCAATTTTCAACCCCTGTTTCTCAGTAATATTGCAGCCTCAATGGCATATGAGTTCAGAAAACCCTACTCAGCGTGTCTTCTCAAATAGAGATAAGGAAACTGTCAGACTATGTCTTCTCTTCCAAACTGCCTTAAGAATGACAGGTCACAAATCACTATGGACAGGAAAAAATGAAAGTCTATATGTCAATTGTGCTTTTTCCTCTCTGGGTTCTAAGATGGAAAAATCCTCTTAAACTATACATTTAATGTGTAGTAATTGATACATCTAGATCAGCTTAGATGCTGTCAGTTTCATCGTGTTTGTTTGTTTATTTATTTTTATTGTATTTTTTTCCATTACCACTAAGTCGCGTGTATATAAAGCTAGACACTTAGAAACAGCCATCCATTTACCTCTAGGCCTAGGAGCAGAAACAGAAATTTGCATAATTTCCTACCAGTTTTTATTATGTGGGTGAAGACCACTGTTACAGAATTTTTAGGGGCTGGTTTGTTTAGGCTTAGTAGACATTATATAGATGTGACACTTATTTAATAAAATAATCTTTACTCATAAGTCTGGTTTTTCAGAAACTATTTTGGTAGTTTCTGTAGGAAAAACTTGTGAGACAGTGAGGCCTATACATTGACTAAAACAGCATGTTTATGGCATTCCTCCTTCTTATTAAAGTTCTTAGATATTTTAGGGACCTTCCTGAATTAACTGGAACCTAGTTCATAATGCTGTCAGTATGAATCCTGGAAGATCTCTCTCTTGATTTTAAACCAATTGTTAATCTTTATTTGTAACTTTTATAGAGATATATACACATATACAATTCACTACTTTAAAGTATACAATTCAGCAATTTTTAGTATATTCGTAAGGTTGAGTATCATTACCACTATCTAATTTCAGATCAGTTTCACTCTAAAAAGAAACTTCATAGCCTATTTTCAGTCACTTCTCATTCCCAAATTACCACAGACCTGGCAACCAGTAATCTCTGTATGGATTTTTCCATTATGAATACTTCACTTATTGAATCATATGGCCTTTGAATCAAATTTAATCATATTGAAAATGTGGCTTTTATATCTAGCTTATTTTCAAGGTTTACTCATGTTGTAGCACACATCAGGACTTCATTCCTTTTCAGGTGAAAGGATTTACCACATTGTGTTAGTCAGGATTCTTCTGAGACTCAGATCTACAGAACCAATAGGTATTTCTATTGGTAAATATACATACAGTGTATAAACATATATGGCATATATATGTGTGTACATATATGTATATAGAGACACACATTCAAAGACATACACATATAAAGATTTATTTTAAGGTATTGTAAAGCTGAGAAGTCCCGTGATCTTCCATCTGCAAGCTAACAAGCCAGGAATGTCTGTGCCCTGAGAGCCAGGGAGATGATGGTACAGATTTGAGTCCCACTCTGAAGGCCTGAGAACGGGGGTGCCAAGGACAAGAGAAGATCAATGCCCAGCTCTGTCAGCCCCAATAACCAGTCTGGGAGAGTGAGAATTCAACCTTCTATCTTTTTGTTCTATCTGGGAAGGGCTATCTGCTTTATTCAGCCTATCAATACAAATGCTAGTTTGTTCTGGAAACACCCTCAGGACACAACCAGAAACATTGTTTAGCCAGATAGCCAAGTATGGCCCAGTCATGTTAAAACATAAGTTAACCATCATATACATTTTGTTTTATCCATTTATTAGTTGATAAACATTTGGATTGTTTTAACTTTTGGACTACTATGAATAATACTTCAGTTAACATTTTTGTACACATTTTTATGTGAACATATGTTTTCAATTCCTTTCAGTATGTATACATAAGAGTAGAATTGCAAGGTTATATGGTAACTATATATGTACATATTTATATATTTTATATACATGTATACATATTTATATATAAATATATATGTATAGTTAAACCTCAGTTCTCAAATGCCTGTCATCTCGAACAAAACATTCGGCCCTCAGCCAAGTTGTTCATGGACAAAGCATTTCAGTTGTCTGGTTGTCGAACAAAACCTTGGTTCTTGACCTTACAACCCTTTTATGCTGATACTGTATTTCTAATGGGGAAAAATGATTTGTTTTTTGAACAAATGTCTTCTCAATAGAGAGAAGGAGAGAGAGAGACAGAGATAGAGAGAGAAATTTATATAGAGGTATATGGTTTGTAAATGTCTTGTTCCTTTCTGTAAGTATTTTATTTTCTGGATAGTGTTCTTTGAAATGCAAATGTTTTATATTTTGATAAAGTTCAATTTATCTTATTTTTTGGTTGCTTATATTTTAGATCATATCTAAGAAGCCAGCCCTGTCTGGCATAGCTCAGTGGATTGAGTGTGGGCTGCTAACCAAAGTGTCGCAGGTTCAATTCCCAGTCAGGGCACATGCCTGGGTTGCAGGCCATAACCCACAGCAATCACACATTGATGTTTCTCTCTCTCTCTCTCTTTCTCCCTCCCTTCCCTCTCTAAAAATAAATAGATAAAATCTTTAAAAAAAAGAAACCATTAACTAATCCAAGGTCATGAAGATTTGCACCTATTTTCTTCTAAGAGTTTGATGGTTTTATATATTGCATTTAGGTATTTGATCCTTTTTGAATATTTGTACATCATGAGAGGCAGAGGTTTCATTTTATTGTAGTAACTCTGAAGTACCTTTCAGTCTAGTTTAAAGGACTTTCTTTAATATTTTGTTGTGTAAGCCTGACAGTAAATTTTTTAAAATTTTTGTATGTATTGTTATTTAAAATTTTTGTTTTCAGTTTTAATGAATTTTGTTGGATACAGTATTTTAATTTGACAGTTTTATTTTTATTTACTTTGCTTTTCTTTCAGCACTTTCAATATGTCTTTTATATTGCCTTCTGGTTTCTATGGTTTCTGATGAGAAATCATCTGGTAATATTGTTAAGCATATATTGTACATGTTAAATCTTTTCTGACTTCTTTCAAGATCCCTGCCTACCTTTGGCTTTGAGAGTTTGCCTATGATGTGTTTAGTTGTAGATATGAGTTTTTCTTACTTGGAATGTGTTGGGTGTCTTGAATGAGTAGTGTAAATTCATGTTTTCATCAAATTTTGGAAGCTGGAGATATTTTTTCAGGCGTTCGCTCTTCACTTCTCTCTTTCTCCTTTCCTCTGGTACTCCTATTATGCACATATTGGCATGTTTGAAAGCCAGGTCAATTTTCTTCATTATTTTGTCTTTCTCTCTCACTGTTTAGACAATTTAAATTGACCTGTCTTTAAGTTTGTTAATTCTTTCTTTTACCTGCTTAGATTTTTTTTTGCCTTCCTCAGTGAAGATTTCATTTTAGTTATTTTACCTTTAAAACCATAATTTCTACTTAGTTCCATTTTATATTTTTTGTCTCTTCATTTATATCTCTATTTGGTGAAAGATGATTGTCATTTGCTCATTTCTTTAAACATAGATTTCTTTACTTTTTGAACATATTTAAAGTATCTGATTTAAATTCTTTGCCTAGTAAAGCATAATGTCTAGGCTTTCTCAGGGACAGTTTACATGAATTGCTTTATTTCTTCCTGCATAGGGGTTGTATCTTTTTTTTTGTTTCTTTTCAATATTTTGTTGTTGCTGTTGTTGAAACTGGACCATTTAAAATAATATAATGTGGCAATTCTGAAAATCATATCCACCTCCCCAAATTGGTGCCAGCATTTATTGTTGTTGCTTGAATTTTAATATTTCCGAAATATTTTTCTAAAGTCTGCATTCTTCATCTTCTGTGACTAATGGAGTTTCTGCTCTTTTAGCTTAATAGTCAGCTAATGTTTGGAGAGAGATTTGGTTAAACACCTAACACAAGTAACTGTCCCTGTCTTTGCAGAGAGTGCCCACTGCGTGTCTTGAAGCATGTCTTCAATACCCAAGTCATGCACTTGAAATGTGCACATTAGCCTTCACTTACTGCTTGAACAGAGCCTGAAGGTCATCCAGAGGTGAGATCTCAGGGCCTTGTCTGGTCTTTCCTGAACATGTTCAGAATTCTTTGTATGTGTGAAACCCTACAAATGCACATAGCCTTCTTGATTCCTAGGAATATTTGGGACTTTTGAAGACCCAATGGGCATATCATTCTAAAAGATTTCCTTTTAAGTTTTTTAGTTAGTCTTTTGATTGCCCCAGTTCTTGTTCACTATCCCAGGGAGCTGCAAAATTAAACAATTGCCTATAATTTTTTCAATACATATCCACGGGTAAAGGCTTTTCACACTGGGTAAACTCAGAATGAGTTAAAACGTATTGAGGTTGCATTGTACATGGTAAGTCTTTTCTTCTTTCAAGATTCCCTGTTTGTCTTTGGCTTTGGACAGTTTGACTATGATGTGTGTAGGTGTGGATCTCTTGAGTTTTTCCTACTTGGAATGTGTTGGGTTTTAAAGATCATTTTTCAAGTGAGGCCTTCTAGGGAATCACCAAGCACATCAAATGCTGACAATGCTTCTGGAGTGGAGCTTTGGAAGAGCTCCAACATCTGTCCTCCCTGTGTTGGCTGCTGCACTGCTGGTTTTCACTGTGATTGCAGCCCGGTGGTTTTCAAGGCTACCACCAGGATGGGGAGTTGGGAGTGTGATTAGGACAACTTACAATGCCTCAAAGCTCACTGTTCTTACTGAGATTTAACTGTCTTTTTTTTTTTTTAAATAAGTAGTCTTAGAATTGCCACAAGTCTTTGGCTAATTCCTAGAATCCTGAAAATGAAGTGATTCTAAAATGAACTGATTCTAACAACTTTTAAAATAGATTTCTAATTGCTTATACATAGAAGAGAATTTCCAGAGATTCCTACTTTGCCGTTTTCACTAATATCAACTGGTTCTCTTGAGAATATATTTGTTTATAAAGTAACTTAATTTCATCCCTTATGATGCAGTAACAGATTTTAACTATGTTTGGTGTCAAACTACTTTTTTAGTAGGAGGGCCATGTTCAAACAGGACCCAGGTCATTGTTAACAATCATCATTCCTGACAATATAATTGGCTTAGCAATCCTTGCAACAAGGATCCATCAGCATTATGTGATAAAAATAATCAAAATAAATGTCTATGAAAGATGAGAACAATCTCATAACTTATAATTAGATATCACATATAAATAATCTAAAAAATCAACATCAATTAGGAAAGCATAGGCTCTAAGACATTGTTAGAAACCAGATTGTACACTGCTGTGCATATTTGAAATATGATAGGAACACACTAATCATGCTCAAGTGTGACAGACACCTTTGCTACCTTTGTGGTATAGGTATTTCAATTGTAAAAGCAAAGACAGGAGTGGACTTCTAAGAGATGATTACTTTATAGTTATCAATGAAAATTTCTTTTCTCTTGGAAAATAGAAGCTTGCTAACTCAATAGACAGTTTTAAGGAAGTCAAAATCAGTGGTCATGAAAAGATAGTTAAAGAAATCTTGGAATGCCTGGCTGGAAAAGTTAGAGATTGAGCCAGTGTAACTCAAAAGTGAAAGTGGCTTTTATTAAATGCATGTTGTAGCAGACCTAATAAACATGTTTGTGGTGCTACAAGGAAAACTGAAGTTTAAACAGCTTAATTAAATTTTTTCTCCAGGTGATTTATCATGGAAGGTCTAGAAAGGAGTCATATTATACTCAAATTTCAATAGTTCTATATTCAAAACTGGAGAGGGAAGGTTTTGAGAGTGAAGGTAAAGATAAAGCAATCAAACTTCATCTGAAGATGGAGGCTAGGAAAACAATTTATATTTTTAATAACTCAAGGCTCACAAAGTCATGAGTATATTTAGCTGACTAACTTTAATTCTGTTTCACTTGCCAAATTATCCCACCTGCAATCTCTAAAGCTCCTAAACTAGTTGCAATCCAAAAAGCTCATCTGTCATTTGGCTATTTGGAACTTATGGTATATTTTTCCATAAAAGTAAAGACCAGATCATAGTTTCTAAGAATAAAAAATGCAGATACTATATAATGATGGTGATAAGAACTTGGGATTTGAGACCAGAGAGAAAGTAGATTTGATTTAAAAGAGGGGTTTTTTTGGTCTTATTTTTAGGGGCCTAGCCAATATTGGAAAATTTAAAAGGAAAATAAAACTGTTTAACATATATCTACCTTCATTTCTGTCTTTCCTTTTAACTGTTTCTTTTTTTTAAATCTTCACTCAAGCATATATTTTTATTTGAAAGAGAGAGAGAGAGAGAGATGTGAGAGAGAAACGTCAATCAGTTGCCTCCCATACCCACCCCGATGCCCGATGACCAGGGATCAGACCCACGACTATTTTTATGTCCTGACCAGGGATAGAACCCACAACCTTTTGGTGCAGAAGATGATGCTCCAACAAACTGAGCCACCTGGCTAGAATTAACTGCTTCTTAATATCTGTTTTCACAAATACTTAGCATCCTCAGCTACATAAATTCTAAATGATTTAAAGGTAATTTATTCTCTGTACATCGAGTGTGTTCTACTATTATCTAGAAGACAGTTAAGCACACTAATGCTGACCAAGTTATGATTGATAGTTATAGTTTTGCAGTGGTTAAATATGAGAAGTATGCCCCTCTGCTCTGATTATCTATTAGCTTGAATCTGTGCTATATGGCTTACTTAGTTGGGTTATATTAAGCCAGTTTCTTTCCATACCTGAATTTCCTTCTGTAAATATGAAATAATATTAATAGTATCTACATCATACAGCTTTATCTCATTGGAAGTAACAAATGATATACTCTATCACTGCATTTAGAACTGTGCCTAAAATAGAGTAAATATCAATGAATATGAACTTTTACTCTAAATACAAGTCTTTAATTTGTGAAGTCCCATTGTATCCAAGTATGGCAGAATGGGTGTAAGAGAATGGCTAGAAGAAATTTTTGATCAACAGATAACAAACTCAGATTATTTTTGCCTGGGCTCTTTCAAAGCCTCTTTGCTTTCTTGGCTCTCCTTAAAGCTTCATTTGGTTTAACAGTAGCTCTTGTATTAGTTTTTTATTGTTGCTACAATAAATTACCACAAATTTTGTGACTTAAACCAACACATTTACAATCTTGAAATTTTGGTGGTCACAAGTCAGAAATTGAGTGCACCTTCCTTGGCTCATGACAAGTCTTCCAACAAATGAAGTCACTCTGACATTAGCTTCAGTATCCATGTCCTTTTTCTGACTTTGACCTTCTAGTCTCCTCTTATGAGGACCCTTGTGATAATACTGGGCCCACTGGAATAATGCAGGATAAGTTCCCTATAACCAGATCTTTAAATCAATTATATCTGCAGAGTCCTTTATGTCACTTAAGGTAGCATATTCACAGATTTGGGACATCAGTATGTAGAGATTTTGGTGGATTTATTTCTCTCTTTACCACAGTTCTATTAAAACAGGTGAGGAGAAAACAAAATGACTGAAGCCTTCCATGAATATATTTTTTATGTGCAACAGATTTACTAATATTCCTAAACATTTACCCTGTTAAGTTATTATGTTGTTCCCACAATAACCTATGGAGTCCATATTATTGCTCCCATTTTATGTAAATGAGGAATCAGAGTTGAGAAGGGTTAAATAATTTACTGCCAAAAACTTGTTAGTGGGGAAACATATTCAATCTACCAGTTGTATTTGTCTGTCTGTCTGGTTTTTTTTACTCCAAAGCCCTTGCTCTCTTAATGTTAGTAATTAACCTTAAATATTTTTCAAAAATATCCTAAGAAACATAGTTCTTAATTTCAAACTGTTCTGGTTTATCTATCTATTCTGGTTATGACTATTCAGTAAAATGGGGCAACATGTAAGAATTATTGGAAAACTAACTGGAGTGAGTGACACTGTAAACTCTATCACCAGTAGTGGAGTAACCTTGAATAAATACTGTACTCATCCTTTTTGATCCTCCTACTTCAGTATATGTGAATAATTAAAAATTTTCTTGTTAAGCATTTGTTGAATTAGTATGTGCCATTTACCTCATAGGCTGTGACATAATATAGTTCTAAGCCATATGAAATGTTTAAATGACAAGTCTCATAGTCTGTGCATAATGATATCTCCATTTCCCATTAAAATGCCCTAAGGAGTGTATTATTACATAAATCTGGGTACTTAGAACTGATTGTTCAACTATATTTCTATAAAGAATGGAAAGTCTGAATGATGAATTGTAAGTCCTTAAAGAATCATGTGAAAATAAAAAGCAAACTTGTTTTAGTGAAGTTGAAAAGTGTATAAGAAGAAATAGGGAGTGGAGAAAGATATGAATGAAAGATGAAGAGAATCCCCAAGAGAAAGATCTTTCTAATATATGGTAATGTTGATAAAAGTAATCAGAAACAGATAGAGAGATTATAATAGAGAGTCTGGATAATGTTCCGGAGTCAGGGAAAAAGACTCAGAAATGTTTGAATTTTTGCCTTATATCTGTTATACTGACTGATTTTCTAAAGGAGACAGGTACTTTGTGTTTTTAGAATTATTTTCACATTTACACTATTCCTGAAGTAGTCATAGTAACATTTTCATATAAAAAGCATATGCTACTAAATCACATTAACTGTAAATTATTCATACATGAGAACATGGTCTTGTTCAAGTCAGCTGTCTAGCTGAGCCTTTCATATTTTGTGAATTTCATTATCAGAATGCAATAGTCTATCTTTTGGGGGAATGAACAAGGGAAAAATAGACTTTTTCTCACAACCTTAAAGTGAAATGTGTTGTTTTTCATATGAAAGATATGTTTAAACATACTATTCCTGACCTAGGTGCTCAGGAGTTAGCATCAACAGCAGGCATCTGGGGGCAGGATGAGAAAAATTGAAGTCTTTCTTTTCTCAGAAAGAGCCCTGGTCTGGGAGCTGGGGATAGTGTAAGGTTTGTGTTCTTGGCTGCCGCTGTCTGGAGTCCGGCCTCTGCTTAGCTTTGCTGGGGGAGAGGAGAGAGGGAGGGACAGGTCTGGGGTCAAATACTAGATTCTTGTCTTTCTCACAACATCTTCATAGACTTTCTTGATAGATGTTTCTTCATCTTCTGTATGCCCTTAGGACTGTTTCCAGAGGCTTTAAATGGTCTTCTTCTTCTTCTTCTTCTTTTAATATTAACCAGTTCCACTGGGGAGTGAGTCAGTAGAACTCCTTATACTGCCATACTGGAAGTTGGTTAATCCTGCAGAAAATTTTGATTGTGTTCTTTTTGCTTTTAATTGCAGAAATTGCACTAATTCCTCATAAAACATCTCAACAATATAGATCTTTGTAAAGTAATAAAATGAATCTTTCTTCCAGCTAAATCCACACCTTAGGATAAACCACTGCTAAATTAAAGCTAATAATTAAGTTTAAAATTACATAAAATGAACTCTATGAAAACAGATACCCTTTGTAAATAGCAAGTGATACAGTGGTTTTAACCCTTCTCATGATAGTCCTGAATTGTCCAGTCATCTAACCTGGGCCCCAACTGTGTACAAGACTGTACCTGTGCTACTTGTCTCTAGCTCTGACTTATTTCCATAAGTTTTAATTATCCATTTATCAATTATTAGAACTCATCTTACCTGAACTACTAGCAGTATTTGATTTGGTTGAACACTTTCTTCTTTGAAAATTTTTTTTTATTTTCCTTCTGACCCCCAAAACACTTGATTTTCCTTCTGTTTTTATATCTGTTGCTTCTTACTCAACTTTATTGGCTGCTACTTATTTCTCTGTAAATTTTAGCATTTCAATAACTAGACCTTTGATGGCTATAAATGCTGTCTGTACACTGATGTTTCCCAAATGTACATTGACACACCTGTTCCTATACTTCAAGTACATATATCCAGGTTACCCAGTTAGTTGCCAATAGGCTTCTCAAGCTTCACATATTCAAAACTGAGTTTCTGATATAATGTTTCCTTTAACCTGCTTTTCTAACATCCTTCTCCATCTTAGCAAGTGGCAACACCATTCTTGCAGTTGATCAGGTCAAAGACTTATATTACTCTGTTATATTCTGTATTCAATTATTTAGCAAATCCTGTTGTCTCATCTTCAAAATTGTATCCAGATTGGTTACTATATCTTATTGCTGCTGTTGCCATCATTCTGGTGCAGGTCACCATTGTTTCTCTTATAGTATAGACTCTCATTTAATTAGACTCCACAGAGTAAACAGGGGGCTTACTCAAAGATACTGTGATAATTATGCAGTTACAAATGTATGCATGTCAAGAAAACCAGAACTGGAGCAAGTGGCAACAGTAATTTTCATTCTGGAGTTTGGAAGAATCATATTATGGACTGAATATTTTAATATTGTCATCTACTCCAAAGATATTAAACTCTATATGTGGTACCCTGAGTATGACAGTATTTAGAAATAGGTTCTTTGGAAATGAGTAGGTTATGATGAGATCATTGGGGTGGACTCTACTCCAGCATGCCTGGTATCCTTATGAAAAGGTCTGGTTGGACACATTATTGACATAAACAGAAGGAAGACAATGTGAAGACACACATATAACACCACCTGTAAATCAAGGATACCTAAGGGAAATAAAAATTGAGGGAGATACGGAACTGGTTTTTCTTCACAACCCTCGGAAGGGACTAACCCTGCTGACACCTTGATTTTAGGCTTCTGGCCTCAGAACTGTTAGACAATAAATTCTGTAATTGTGGTACTTTGTTACAGCAACTCTAGGGCACTTATACAAGTGGGGAGAATGGGAATAAACCATTTTAGAGAGTTGAGTAAATTTGGCTGATTTGAAAAGATCAGTGACTTTTCACTGAATAATACAAGGGCAAGCAAAAGTAAGTTTACAGTTGTGAGTGGCATTCTTTTGAGTTAATAAAGCTATTGTAATAATCATAACCTGCATGTCTTTTTCCATATGAACAACTGTAAATCTCCCTTTGTCCACCCCTTTCTAACCAGCCATAGGCAAATTTATGGGGTAAAGGCAAAGACATAACCTGATCTCATTCTTCTTCCTCCCTCTGATCTTTTACCAGGTTCTCCTAGGACCTCTGCTGATGTAGTATACACAGGGCAGCTTCCTAGGGCAGAGAAAAGGGTGAAGAGGATGGATTGTACATCTGGAGAACAAAAGGAAGGCATCTGGGAAAATTTCCAGCTATCTCTCTTTTATCTTTTATTTCCCTCTAACTACTTATTCTCAACACAGCAGCTGGAGCATTGTTCTCCTGCTTAAAACCCACACGTTTAATAAAAAAGTCCTTATAAAAACATCTAAGGTCATACATGTGTGGCTGGCTGTTACGTCTTACCTCACTTCCTAGTACTTTCTTGCTCACTCTGATCCAGCCCACCTAGCTTCTTCTTTAACACCTGCTCTTTCTACTTTCCGAAATGCTCTCTCTGAAGATACCTATGTGACTTTCATTCTCCTTTTATTTAGGCCTTTACTCAGTAAGATCTCTTCAGACCACTCTATCTAACATTTTAAATCCTCGTTCGATGAACACATTACCTTTTCCCCTTCTCCTTAGTATTTACAACTGCCTAAAATTTTGTATATTTTATTTATTATATTTATTGTCTCCTTCCTCCAATAGCCTGTCAGTCTTTCAGCACCTAAACTAGTGCTTGGTAGTAGGTTTCAAAGCATGTATGAGGCCTGTCCAGAAAGTATCCAGTCATAGCATGAAAAATAGAGACATTTATTAAAGAAGATACAAGAAACATTATACACAGAACAATGATGCCTCAGTCCCCTTCAAAGTAGGAATCTTAGACCTCACACAGGTCTCTCAGCATCTCTTCCGCAGTTCAAAAATCTCTGCAAAATCCTTTGTTGTAATCACCATCAGCTGCCCTGTTGTATTTTCCTGAATCTCATCTAAGGTCTGAAATCTCTTCCTGATTTTAGTCTCAAAAAAAGCCAGACTTTTCAGGACATCAAATCTGGGCTGTAGGAGGGCTGAGTCACCTGATTGATTAGATGTTTCACTAAAAACTCTGAAGGAGATGTGACACATAATTGGGGGTGTCTGATGAAGCTGCCAATCACCAGTTGCCCATGGCTGCAACCTTCTGAATCATCCAAATAGTTTTCACAGAGGAATATTCAAACTTAACACAAAATTTGATGCAGATTTATTACTCTACTCACTCAGTCATTTTGAATATGACGGCCACACCGTACACATGCTCACCCTCACTGACTAGTACAGTGAAGACATCATTGTTCGTGCATGTGCACTCCAGCCCACTATCCTTGGCTGTCAGGTTACATCGATATCATATGAAATGTTCTCACTAGATTAACAATGGCTGGACTTTTTCTGAACAGACCTCTATGTTGAATAAATGAATAAAATTTTATATTTTTTAAGTTTTTATATCTATATTTTTCTACCTCATAAATGTAATCTTCTCTAGATACTACTTGTTTGTTTTTAAGTTCATTATTTCTACCATCACCTTTTCTGGAATGAAGAGGTCCAGTGGGACAGGTGACTTTGTTTTAGCTGATGTTTATGGATTGTGGTGATGAACATGGGACCCATAAAATTCAAATATATGCACAAGTCCTATGTATGTTATCTTTCTGATGAGCCCACAATATTTTTTGATAATAAGCAATGTGACTTCAAAGGAATTTTATATATTCTTTTAAGTTTGGGAGCCATTTTGTTTTTGATCTTTCTTCCCTTTCACCCTATTCAGTGTACTAAACTGTGTTTCTTAAATGTGAGAAAACATGGCAGACAATATTTATCATTTTGTTGAAAACTATTTTGAAAAATTTGATCAAGGAAAACACTGTTTTTAAGCACACATTTCTCTTGGAAGAAGAAAAAGTAAACAGTCTGTATGGACAAATTGCACTGTTAACTTTATGTATAACCATAAAGAAAAATAATGCTATTTTTATTGCTATTCTCTTTGTAGATCTGATACAATAGATTTTAGGTAAACATGTTGTTACTAAAAGCCTACAGGATTTGATGATTTGAATCCAAAACCACAAAAGGGAAAAGAATCTATAGCTTTTAAGTAAATATTTTGATAGCTTAAAGTTTGCAAAGGTTTAAAATTTTCAATGGAATCTGTAAAATCTTATAGGTAATGGGATAATCATACAGGAAAAATATCAGCTCTTTTTTGGATGAAAGATGGCTCTTTTTAACAATATAACAAAGTTAATAGGACATGGATTGCTCAGGTTGTTAGATTAAGTTAACCTACTTAGATAACATAGTAGTGTTCATAACAATGCTTTATGCAAGACATCTTTTTCTAAAGATGGAAGTTTCTTTAATTTAAAATGTTTTTGTTTATCTTCCTTCCCTGACACTAGCTTCCCTGAAGACCCTTTAATTCTGAATTGTTTTTCTCCACACTTCCTGTAAAACCTTCTTTCTATCTGTCCTTCTGTATACTCATAAATTTCAAGTATATATTTTTCATATTCCCTGTGTAGTGCTGCAGTGGTTTTTTAAAAAATTGGAATTAAACATTTTTCCCAATTCATCTATAAACTTAATAGCAATCTACTTACAATGAAATAAACATTCTCGTCCCTCAACATCTGGCAGGTGTGTTTGGTTTGGAAAGGACAGGGTGGGGTGCTAAGAATGCTATTTAAATTGAAGTGTGAGATAGGATTCTATTCTATGGTCCCCAAGGCACAGATAGAAGCACAATCACATATTGAAAACCGTTTCTAGGGCTCTGACCTTGACTGTCTCTTCAAAAAATGAAACAACTAATTTAAAAATGAAATGCAAATGCCATTTGTGATTTTTGTGCCATATATAGACGCATCTTTCCAAAAAGTATGATTTAACTGAACTCAACATTTTATAATGAAAATTCTCACATCAGTATAAATATAGGCATAGGTTTTGAATACACCAAGTTCTTTTAATGTGAATTGTTAGAATATATAGATCATAACTATAACATAGGAAAAAACAAAGGTAGCTCTACTTCTTAAAATGAAACACAATAAAATAAAAAAACTAAACCAACATAAAAGAACCCTGCTGAAAGGCAATAGATCCAACTAAACTCATTTTAAAGTAGCTTTAAGAAGGAGGATCACAGAAGATATTACTCTACATATTTGCCATTTATCCCTTAGCTTCAAGGGCAGTGCTTGCTGCTTCCTCTTGGCTTAGCTGAGGTCATATGTATGAAGAAACTGAAGTGATTGCTTATCGCAGAGCTGAGAACAGCTTAAGTCCTAAAGGCACACATTTACCCAGTTCAGAGCGGTTTCAATTGACAGTTGGCATGCACTTGATGAAGAAGCTCAGTGAGGAAGCCAGCTGGCCTGCAGTCATATTAAATGCAAAATAAACAATTAATACTAAAATGTGTATATTCATATGTTCAAGAGAGAATTTTAATCTTGTGAAATCCCTCTTGCGCTGCTCTCAAGCAATATCTGGGGTGACAGGTGCTATAAGTAAGCCCCTTGACTAATAGCAAGGATTGTAACAAGAGAATGAACAGAACAAGCTTGAAAAGAACAACAGAAGGCAAGAAAAGGGTGGATGGCAGCTGAGGGAAACTGAGGGGAAATCCCTCTGAAAAGTGAAACTTTCAAGATGTTCTCACTATTGAGAAAGCAGAGAGAATCCTATGATATAGTTAACAATTCTATTGCCAGGACATTATGAGAGAGATGACATATTCACAGTTGGAATATGCATTTTTCAATATGGATATATCAAGCCTTCTTTTTTGCAGCATTAAAAGAAAAAAAGTGAAATATGTGGATAGATCACCACCTATAGAATATTTGTATTTGAAATATAACTTTAATTTTAACTATTTTAACTTTATTCTAAAATAAAGTTAAACATAACACTTCAGACAATTTATAGTGAAGCTTATTCTTCTTCTCTCTAAAATCATACCCAAAGTATGCCAAAATACACAAAAAATGTATAAGAATAAGGTATACTATTTCCCTATATTTCTTTCCAGTAACTAATATACATACCACTAATGATGGTTAATGTAGCATAGAGATTTTAACAAAGCAAAGCAAAACAAAACACTCAGCAATAGAATATTAAACCTCTCCAAACCTCAGGGTTCTCATCTAAAATTTGGAATAATAAGCCAGTTTTATAAAGATCCTAAGAAGCTTAAAGGAGGAAATAGATACAAAGTTAAAGTGTTTGATACAGTCATTTGCACATTCCAAGTTATCACTGTTACTATGTGAGAGCATATTAAATTTTAAGTTTTAACTTAGATGTCAAATTATAATAGATAAAAGATCCTAAAAAAGGAGCATCAGATTGAAATGTATATTTTCAAAGGATATAAAGGTATACTCCCTTGGACAGCTCTGAAATTCACGAGGAGAAGATAAAAGGGCCAAAAGAAGGGATATTCATGAAGTATTTTTCTTTGAACATAGTTGCTGAAGTGCTTTACATCTTCTTGTTCCTCCTTATGGAATAGGTAGGGGTGCTCCCTTCTAATTTCAGTCCCGCTTGGACTCATTTTACCAAGGCAACTCTGTAAGCTGGGAGTGTGCCTCGGGACATGGGGAGTACGATGGTTAGTTTGTCTGAGACATGTATGAGATATCTACAGGTTGCTGCAGCATGAAAGCACAGTGTAGAGAGAGCCTTTGCTGCATCAGGAGGCACATGACCAACCTGCTAATGATGGATAAAAGTGCAACATTTCCATATATGTGAAACCATATTGTATTTCTCTCTCTCTAAAAACAAAACAGACAAGCAAAAGTAAAACAGGTTCATAGAAATGGAGACCAAAGGAGTGGTTACCAGAAGGGAGTGGGTGAGGGAATGGGTGAAAAAGGGGAAGGGGAATATAGACAAAAATATTGTGTAAGTTTACATGATGACCGATGACTGATTGCTAGAACTAGTGAGGTGATCACATTATAAGGTATAAGAATGTTGAATCACTCACTATATTGTATACTTGAAACTAATATAACTGACAGTAGATTGTACACCAACTATACTTAAATAAAAAATATTTTAAAGAATTAAAAAAGTGCAACATCTCCAGGGATCAATTGTGCAATGCCTAGTAGGAACATAGATATGCATTAGAAGGGATTCTGTCCAAATGGCCTCTGCTAGAGTGTGTAAGGTTCCCAAAAGGGAGAGTCTGTGGAGGGTGGACCTAGAAGAAACCTGAAGCTGATGTGGATTCAAGAGCAGCCACCCAAAGCAAAAGAGTCAGGGTAAGAGTAGTCCACCAGGGGAATTCCTTAAGTATCTACTAAAAAGCTTCCAAGAGAAAAAAAAATCAAACTTAAATACTAGCTATTCCTGAAGGTTGTAGAATCCTGATATGATAATAGTCAAGTAAGAATTTGACATAATTCTTCCCCTGTTCCCTTTGCTGCAGCTCCAAGGAGTCAGAAAGCATGTGTATCAGAATGAGTTATATGATAGTGTAGTAACAAATTCTAAATGTCATTGGCTTAACATAAAAACTTTAATTTCTCATATATGTTGTACATGCCCTTTGCAAGTTGGTGGGAAGTCAACGTTCATGTCAGTAATTCAAGTACCCAGATTAATGGAGCTGCACCTTCACAAACATTACAGATTACACCCAGACTCAGGAGGATCTGACATCAACAGCTAAATTCTACCCTTTCATTCACAATTTGTCCAGAATTAAATTTGGTGGCCACCCTGATCTCAGGAAGAGCAATTCCCTGGCTAGGAAGAACAATTCTACCACATGTATTGAAGATTGAGTGTGAGAAAAATTTGATCAACATTACTAAAAACTGCCATAATCTGCCCTTCTAGCTAGAAGTAAAAAATTATGTACTCTCAGTCAAAATATGCTGGCCCTTTCTCAACAGATTCAACTCCAAAATCTTATTCAAGGACATTTAACTTCAAGTCTAGGGTTTTGGGGTGATGACTAGTAGTCTCTTCATTAGTTCTGATGTGTTTTCTTTTGACTTGGGAGCCAATGAACTAAAAAGATAAGTTATCTCCAATTCACAAAGCCAAAATACAGCAGTGCAACGGAAGTAGAATAACAACAATAAACAATCTCATTTGGAAAAGTTATAGTCCATGGCAAATTAAAAAAAATATATATTTTTAAAAGGCGCCTGTATTGATTACAGGGAATGGATTAGGCCCAAACTTTATTTCCTGCCCCTCACCGACTTCTTCTATTGTTCACTGTTTCCCCCAGATCTGCTCTCTTTCCTTTCCCAGTATCCTTTGGCAATGTCTGATATGAGCATTGGAAAATACGTTCTTTGGGTTAAGTAGATTTCTTAAGCATACTTCTTACATATGGTGAGGGAAAGAAATGTCATTTTAAATTCTGAACATTCACAGCTTCTTTTAGACCAAGCAAATGGTTCTTTTGGCAGTGACACTTTCTAAGTGACTGAGGAAACTTGTTGAAGAGAATATAATCCATGTGATTCAAGTTATTTTCATGTGGCGGTAGGCACATTTTTCATTCTATTCTAGATTTACCTCTTAGATTTGCTATATTTCTATGTTTCCTTCTACCCGTTAAGTCTTTCTTTGGAATTAATTGCAAGTGTTTGAGCTCTATATACATCCGTGGGGAAGTCACATCATTGGCTTCTTATCCCTGACATGTGTTGTCCAATTCAAAGTAATTTGCACTACAGTTTTAACTGAGTATTTGCTCTAAGACTAATCCAATTTATTGGGAGGTTTTAGTAATGCACATGTGAACATTGCTTCTTGATTTCATCCTTGTTATAATGGTAAATTCAGATCAACATTTGTTACTCAAAAGTTTTCTTAGTTTACTTTTTTACCAGTAGGTGATAAAAGCAGTTGCATCTTTCAAACCCTGGACTTTCTCAAATTACAGGTCTCTTCCTTTGTTTTCAGTCCTATTGAAAAACCAGCAAAGTTTTTTCTAGACAAATAGCTTCCTTATAGTGACTCACCAAATCCAGCCATCAGCAACTATTGACTTGATCAAAAAATTCATTTTTTTCTGTAAGATGACTCTAGTAGCAATTAGTTTCCTTTACTTCATTCAAAAATTTTTGTTAATTTTTATTGTGAAAGTTGTCATATCAGTGTGCATTAAAAAAAACATGAAAATTGGTGAATGTTTGTGTAGCTATTTTCATACTGAAGATGGAAGAAAATACGCAACAATTTCAGGATACTATGCTTTATTTTTTCCAGGAAAGGTAAAAACACAACTGAAATTTAAAAAAAATCACACAGTGTATAGAGAAGGTGCTGTGACTGATCAAACATGTCAACAGTGGTTTGCAAAATTTCATGCTGGAGATTTCTCACTGGACAGTGCTCCATGGTTTGGTAGACCAGTTGAGTTGATAGCAATCATATCAAGACATGAATTGAGAACACTCAACATTATACTGTGGGGGAGACAGCTGACATACTCAAAATATCCAAATCAATAAAGTTATTGGTGAAAATGAAAAATGGGTCTTTTATTTTATGCAGAAAACGATATGGACTTTTTGGCCAACCCAATAATACATACTGGTAATTTTCAGTTTTTCAACCTCTTCCTTTCATGCTACAAATTCATTAAGTAAATATTTTTTTAGTTATCAGGAAGCCAACTGCTATTTTCCAGGGTCTGATATCAGACTCTGCATTGATGAACACCTAGCCTCCAAACCAGTGCTATATATTTAAGCTGTGTGTCTTATGTTATTGGACCATTACATTTCCAGTCAGAAGAGGTTAGGTTATCATAGTATAACAATTAACTTTAAAATCCAGTGGTTTAGGAAGCAGTTTACTTCTCATTCCCTTTAAATCCTTCTTATTAGTTATTAGGCTGAGAAGCTGGTAAAGAGTGTCTACTCAGAAGAGACCATCATTGTCTTGAATGTAGCCCTCTATTATATCCAAAAGAAAGAGAAACTTTGGAGGGTTTGCATCAACCATTAAATATTCTTTTATGTAAACCCACTTGCATTTTATTGGCCAGAACTATAGATACAGTTCTATGAAGTAAGAAAGAGGCGAAAGAATAGAGTTTTCTCATGTGCATTTTGGTGGGAAACTAGAAATATTGGAAAACAGCATCAATGGCTGAGGTGACAAGATTACTAGCAGAGGGGGGGAAAGGAGATATCATGATACCAGCCTTCCAAGCAACAAGTAGGCTGCTGGAAGTTGGACTTGGCTGCTGGAGGAAAAAATATTTAACTATAAATCATGCTCACAGTTTTGATTGCTGCATTATATTGGACACGCTATGTACCTATTGTGATTGTGTTTTATGAGTCTAGGTCACATAAGACTATTATCTAATAGAATAAAATCTAAAATTTTCACTCAGTGGCTCCACTGGATAAATAAATATTAAAGTGACAATGGGAGACAAACAAATTTGCATTTTGATTACAATACTTGTATCTGTTCAACACATTTGTTGGCCTTTCCATAGCCACCACAACCATTACCATCAGCTGCATTATGTTTATGAAATTTTTAAATTGATAAACATATTAGGTTAATCTTCCCTACCTGTCATCAGTCAATAATCCATAGACATTATTTTGCAGATGATGATTATATGCAGAAAATTCTAACTATTCAAAAAATTAGATTTAATCAATAAATTTAATTAAGTTGTAATATACAGAATTAACAAAATATCAGTAACATTTCTATATGGTAACAACCACTTTTTCGAAAAAGAAATAAAAAATCGATCCCATTTACAATAGCATCAAAAATATTAAAATGCTTATGAATAAATTTAACTAAGGAGGTTTAAGATCTATACTTGGAAAATTACAGGACACTGATGAAACGTATCAAAGAAGACACAAAAAGTGGAAAGGTATCTCATGTTCAGGAATTGGACAAATTAGTACCATCAAAATGTCATTGCTGCTAAAAGCCATTTAGGGATTTAATGCAATCTTTATCATGATTCCAATGGCATTTTTCTACAGAAGTAGAAAAAACAGTTCCAAAATTTATATGGAACAACAAAAGACCCTGAATAGCCATAGAAACCCTGAGAAAGGAAAACAAAGCAGGAGGAATCACATTTCTTGCTTCTAAGATCTACTACAAAGTGACAGTAATCAAAACAGTATGGTACTGGCAAAACAAAAAATGGACAAATAGACCAATGGAACAGAATTGAGAGCTCAGAAATTAACTCAAGCATAAACAGACCACTAATATTGGCAAGGGAGCCAAGAATACTCAATGGAGAAAAGACAGTCTCTTTAATAGGAGGTGCTGGGAGTCCTGGATATTTACATGTAAACAATGAAACTGGACCGCTATCTTTCACTGTTGGCAAAAATTAACTTGAAATGTATTACAGACTTAAATGTATGTCAATTTTCTATAAAGTTGGAAAAATATAATTCATAGACAATAAAAAAAACATTTCCTCCAGAATCAGTCTTTGCATTTGTATTGCAAAACTCCTGCCTCTCTGTTTGAAAATATCATAAAACAGTTTATGTTTAAAATTTCTCCTCCAAACACTGTATGTCAGTTAAAATTTTTTGGTTGCAAGAGTACCAGGTGACTCTGGTACATTAAACTAAAATGAATGTACTGAATAAACATGGGGTAGCTCACAGAGTTTAAGGGAGAGGTGACTCAAAATAGGAAAAGGAAGCTTCTGAGTGTCATGGACATTAATTGTATGAAATTCCTGCATTGTTAGGATGAATGAATAAATTCCAATAATTATTTTTTTGTCTTTGTAATTTCCCTCACAATTCAACTTCTGAGAGGGTTGATTGGCTAAGCTTAGTTTGCTTAGTTACCCACTGTTATTATATATAAGAAATGAAAAGAATAATTGAGTTTTGATGAAATAAGACTGCAGTGCTTTTGTTTGTTTTTTCCTTCTACTGGTGATGGAGCATAGCACTGTATTTTATTATTCACCCAGATTGTTCAGAATGGGAGAGATATTTCTCCTCCCCCAAATACAGTGTAGACATAAGAAATGTCCAAGCCTGTGGAGCATTTTTATGAGTTTATTTGAGCCTAAGTGACAACAATTGCTGAGAAGAAAAATCTCGACAGATTGAGAGCATGCTCCCTTGAATGACAGTATTGCTGCTTATTTTATGCATTATAATCAAAGGAGGAGACATAAGGAGGGGTACAAGAAATCCATTGGTGGTGAATTAGGGAGGTGGGAGAAAGCAAAGTGGGGAAATCTCTGATACTGGATAAAGATTAAAACAGAGAGACAAACACTTTTTACATTGGTGGATACAAGCTAGTTAACAATTAACATTTATAGCTGGTGTTTGGGAAACAAGATAAATAGGAGGGATTCTGTGGTCTCATATTCTGGTGCTATGGATGGACATTGAAGGGTCTGGAAAAAGAAAATTGCTCTGACATTACAAAGGTATGTTATCTTAGGTGCAAAAAAGACAGTAGATAGTTTTACTTAAGGTAAAGATTAACCTTTGTCAAGGAAGCTATAGGCTTATGATGTGACTACCTGGCCTGACTTGTTTTTGGTTAGGAATTTTTATGTTCAGACCATCCTATGTGGTTCCTTTGGGTTTCTGGTTTTGTAGAGCCTGCAATACAGGCCTCCCCCAAGCTTGTCAGCTTTAGTATATGGTCCATTTTTTGTCAACAATAGAGTGTCATTAAAAACACTGATAGTACCCTGGCTGTCATAGCTCAGTGGATTGAGTGCGAGCTGCGAACCAAAGTGTCGCAGGTTCGATTCCCAGTCAGGGTACATGTCTGGGTTGCAGGTCATGACCCCCAGCAACCGCACATTGATGTTTCTCTCTCTCTCTCCCTCCCTTCCCTCTCTAAAAAATAAATAAAAATTTTTAAAAAGAACACTGATAGTGGTTGCTTGGCAAATAAAAACAAAACAGAAATAAACGCATGTAACAAGTTTCCTTCTGAAGGTGGATTATTTGAGGAACATAATTTTAATAAACATTTTTTATAATGATAAGAACAACTTTTTAAGAAAAATGTTTTGGGTCAGTACTACTTTTCTAGGTTAATAATTTATAAGCAATAAAGTACAAAAAGGCATGCCTGAAAACCTAATAAAATTAGCTTATCCAAGTCTTAATTTTTGGCTCCTTCCTCGTTATTACACTCTGCAGTGAAAACTAAATGAATGTCAGCTAAATGTTTCATGTTCAACAATGCCATATCTTTGGTAAAATTGTTTTTCTTTCTACAGATTTAGTCATTCTCTACATGTTGGTAACTTGATAGAATTCCTTCAATGAAAATGAATGGATGTATATTAGCCTTTTCCTCACACCAAGTATTAATCCTTAGAGGAGGTGAGGCCTAAGGTTGGGGGTGTGATGATAGTGGAGGGAGTGAATTATGACTGTGCTGATTTCTTGGAATCTTTTGCAGCATGTTAAAGGGTTACACAAAGCCTTGTCATTACAAATAAGCTAGTATAAAACAAAGATGTAATATTCATTAGAGCTATAAGGCAAGTATTATAACTAATATGGTAGTATGGGGGGAAACTCCAGAAAAGGAAAGGAAACTATGTTTTCTGTTTGCATGAAAGACAGCAGGAGTAAGTTACTTTGACACACACTGTGTGTTTGTTCATGTTTTTTATGCATTTTCTATTTATATGCATAAAAATTAAACCTTTGACTGGATAGCAGTTGGCAGTGGTTCATTCTTATTCACCACTGTCCATAACTGGATTGAATAATTACAGTTTGTCCTACCATCTGAGACTCTCCCTGACATTTGGCTGCCTCTGCCCTGCTGCTCATTTATGTTTCAGTTTGTACCTGCTCATTAACTGATATGTCCTAAAAATAACTTTGAAAGTCTCAGATCCTGAGCTGTTAGCAGTTAGCCTACATAGCTAAGGTTATAAAATCAGCATCTGGCTGGAGCTCAAAAAGCTGACTCTGTTCTCATTTTTAAAACAAAGATGAAAAATGTGTATTTCAAACAGCTTCTAATTAGTTCTAAAAATGATAAAACACTAAAGGCTATCATGAAAGATGTACCTCCTTGTATGGCAGTGTTTATTACTTTATTCCAGGCTTTATTGTGGGCTTTAGAATTCAATTATGCATCTCTCTTAGATGTGTGGGGAAAACTAACTACCCTCTTGCCTTTCCCACAAAACCTTAAGCCAAAAAACAGCAATAGCACTCTGTTTTGTAGCTAAACATTTTCATGAAGAAGTTTTGCACGTTTTAGAAATAAACATATCTACTTTACATTGTTATCATTCTGGATATTTCAGGATCATTGCCTATGCGTTAACAGTTGCATTTCATGTCTGGATCAAACATTCACAGGTTAGGCTAAAAGAATTCTTCACTTACATGACAAAAGGGAATGATTCCATGTATGTAAAGATTCTAAGAAATAATCCCTGTTTCTAGGATTCCACATGAGGACACATGGGTAGTTAGTTGGTCAGATGAGGAAAAATAATTCATCTCATATTATGATGCAAATTAATTGATATTTAATACAATTAATAAAATGAAGATAGATTTATTAGTATAATCAAACCTTTGGTGGATGGGTGAGAAGGGGAAGAAATTTGAAGATTCTGAAGTTTTAGAGTTTAAAATTAAATTAAATGGGTATAATAATATTTAGGGCAAATCTTTATTCATTTGGCACTTACAGTTTACATTGTACAGTTTAAGACCATTATCCTGTATTGTAAATCTAACTGAGAGCAAACACCTTAAGGTGCTTTTTTTATATATATCTAGCACAAAACATTATACATAATGAACTAGTTTTTTAAAAAGGTGTGTTTGTGATGTTACATATAAAACCAGATTCATTAAAATATTATCTTAAAAATGTAGAAACTCTTATAGTATTTTGTCCTTTTTTATCTTCCAAGAAGTGTTTACCTGAAAAAAAAAAGATGACACAAATGTACAATTAATTTTCTTCTAGAGGCTTAGAAAGAAATTCAGGAATTTTCTTCCAGATTCTCAGTTGCCTCATAACAAGCAGAAAACATAACTCATTTTTATTATTATTTAAAAAGAAAACAATATAAATTAAAATATTACAGAACAAGATGCAGTGAAAGGTGAAATTTTGCACTTTGTAAATACCTTGTCTCTCTCTACTGACTAGTGGTAATAGTCATAAACTACCACTGATGGGTCTGTTTGTGTTTTTCAGAAAGTCTCCATACATAAATTTGCATATATGACTATACTTATTATAGGGCTATAAAGTAAAAATCTAAATATAAGAGGTCCATCCAGAAGGTATCTAGGCATTTAATAGGAAAAATATAGACATTTATTGAAGAAGATACAAGAAACATTGTACACAGGACAATGATGCCTCAGCCTCCTTCAAAACAAGCACCCTGGGACCTCACACAGTTCTCCCAATCACCATCAGCTGCCCTATTGTATTTTCCTGAATCTCATCGATGGTCTGTAAACTGTTTCCTTTCAAAGGTGATTTTAGTTTTGGGAAAAGCCATAAGTTTCAGGGCATCAACTCTAGGCTGTAAGGGGACTGAGTCACCTTGGTGATTTGATGTTTCTGCAGGAGATGTGATGCATGAGCAGGCATGTGTTGTGATGAAGCTGCCAATCACTAGTTGCCAATAGATGTGACCTTCCAATTCATCCAACTAGTTTCCACAGAGGAATGTTCAAGATTAACACAAAATTTGATGCAGATTCATTGCTCATACCTCATATATGCCAGGTATAAAGTATATAATACAACAAAGGGATACATATCTCCCTTAACATTTTTTTATTTGAATTTTTGTATTGAATACTGTGATAGGAGATTTGTCCATCTCACTACCTATTAATATTTAACTGCTAGATTTACTTTGTATGGATATATAATAAGTTATCATACCTAGTCCCTAGAGATGAACATTTATATTCATTCTGAATTTTAGATATTACACACAATGTTTCCAAATGCATTTCTGTATGCACATCTTTTGAGTAAACCATGATAGTAAATTTCTCTGATCATATCTTAGAAATAAATATGTATGTATAAGAATGGTTGAAATTAAAATGTTAAATATTTTCTTGCTTTCCTGTGCAGAGGTTATCAGCTTATTTATCTATTTATTTATAAATTATTTTGGGGGTCAATTTAAGCAATTTATATTTTCCTTAAAAATCTGGTTCTCCAGATTTTTAGTCTAATGAATATATTTCAACCAGTGTTTGTTTTATATTCCTTTATTTTCCAGTGTACCTATTTTTTTAAATTAGCATATTTGTTTCTTTTGCATTCTCTCTTTTTTAGGTTCACTGGTAGATTTTTTCCCAAAAAAGTTTACCATTTTTGTTTTCTGACTTATTATTTCATTTTCTAATTTATTACTGTCTTTTTAAACAATTAAATTATCTCTGCTTTTTTAAATTTATTTTTCTAACATTTCAGATGAATGCTTGATTAATCACAGAAAGTCATATATATTTTCTGAAATGAATTTGATTTCCCATTTTAATCTATTAGTACACTACAGTGAAAGATGGTCAGATCAGTATATTTATATTTCTTCATTTTTTTTCTAATTTGGTCCTTATCTCCTCACTACTTCTTTTAATTTTGCTATACTATCATTTTTACATCACTAGGATTTATAACATGAATCTTCTGTAAATATAATTCCCACAATTCTTAATATACAGTTAGATACGATTTTTTTTGGTGGTTGTTATCTTCAACACTCATTACTATTTCATTCAACAGGCTTTATTTATTTCTTTTTTTATTAAATTGACTTAATCATTTAAAGTTTTTCTAAGAAATAGTGTGAAGGGACATTGTTGTTTTTCATTTGTCTAGTGCACTTTTATTTGCTATAGCTAATAGATTGTGGATGTTCCTCCTTTGGAAGTTAACCTGTCCTGTTCTCAGTCTTTATGGTTTAGGTGAGGTTGACTCTAACCTTTAGCTCTAGGTATAGCCCTTTTTGACCATAAAAGATAATCACATCTTATTAGCCACAATAATTGATTTAAAAAGGGACATGAACCAAGATAGAATGAAATTCAGTCCTTCAATAATTACTGGAATCATGGGGAATGAGATACTGCAGAGATTTTGAATAATAAATCTGTAGACATCTGTGCCACCAAGAGGAAGATTTTGCCCATCACTAAAGATACTATAGAAGAAGGCAAATGTTCTAGCTAAAGAGATAATATACTGGTATGATTATTGAGCCCCTGTGTATAGTTCTGGTGCAGTCCACCCATACTAACCAGTAATATTAATGCAGGGCCAACTGTTACTAACTTTTACCATCTCTACTGTATTTTCTGTCCTGGATATTAATCATCAATTATTAATAGAATATTTAGTGGCATCCCTTTCTCTCTTTATTGAGAATAATAATTCTTTATGACTAGCAGTGAACTTAGTATTTTAAAGTTCTTTTTTATATGTGATGATTTATAATTATGGTACATTATCACATCCCTTTTTCTGGTTTAAACCTGATTGCCACCTGCTACTGTCCTCCATACTTCTGTGCTAACATACTGTATGAGCACACAAAGAGTGTCCTCAAGTTTCCTTACTCAGGCCACCTACCTTGCCATGATGTTATGTGACATAACATACAGTATGCTGACATGTGCTTCTGTAGCCCTCATGCTACCAAAATGTCCTATTCCAAGTGTGGAACCATTGATTAGGACCTTTCAGACTGTATGCATTTTATATATATTTGACTCTTGAACAATGCAAGGTTTAAGAGACACTGACCCCTCTCACCCCATGTGGTCAAAAATCCGTATACAACTCCTGACTGTTTCAGACCTTCACCATTAATAGACTACTCTTTTTTTTAAACAAGGGCCTGTGTACATTTTTTAAATATTTTATTTATTTTATTTTTAGAGAGGGAAGGGAGGGAGATAGAGAGAGAGAGTGAGAGAAACATCAATGTGCGGTTGCTGGGGGTTATTATGGCCTACAACCCAGGCATGTACCCTGGCTGGGAATCGAACCTGGGACACTTTGTTTCCCAGCCTGCGCTCAATCCACTGAGCTACACCAGCCAAGGCTAATAGACTACTCTTGACCAGAGGCTTATTGATAATATAAACAGTTGATCAACACATACCTTGTGTGTTATCTGTATGATGTATTATATTCTTACAATAAAGTAGCTACAAAATGTAGCTACATTTCTAAAGTAGCTAGAAAATGTTATTAATAAAGTATAAGAAAGAGAAAATTCATTTACAATATTGATTGGAAAAACCTATATATAAATGGATCCACAGTTCAAACCCATATTGTCCAAAGGTCAACTGTATTCATGTAAGAAAATCTGTAGGTTTTGCCAATGTTTTATGTACCTTCTGTTCAATTTTATCTGACACTAATTATATTTAACAGCTATTTTTCATAGATTTGACTTGCAGTTTTCCCTGTTTTTTTAGTTTCACTGAGTGTGGAATTTCTTTTCAGTTTACATGCTAATTTGGCTGGATTCTTTGAGGAAGTGGAATAGAAATGCCCAAAGGATCTTCTGGGGTCCCTTGTAGCACTAACATTTGTGATATGATCTAAATGTTTTTGAATTCATGCAGCTATATAGGGTTGTTAGCTTATGCTTTCCTCTTTTTAGTTTTTTTCCTGATTAAATGATTCTTAGCATTATTCCAATAACATGTTGTATATATACTTATAATAATTCTTTATTCAATGATTATTGACCTGACATTAGTCAATTTGTTTCATATTTTTATACTGTGATATAATGCTTTGCTTATCTTTCTGTCCCCACAAATGAAATGCAATTTCTAGGAAGAAAGGAACTATTGCATTTATTTTTAACATATAACTTCTAACATAGTTCCTGGTAATATCAAGCATTATGTAATTATTGCTAAGTGGGTAAATAAACAACCCCTTAGAAAAGGGAAGTGGATCTTGTAATACTTTTTCATCTGAGAAACTGTATTAATTAATTTCACCAGGGAGCACATTAAATCAATTTAGAAGTTAGCAAAAAGATCCAATATGTACTTCAATGTATTCAAGGATTTTTTTTAAATGTAACCACTATTCTTATCATATTTAAGATAATTAATGGTAATTGCTTAATATTATAAAATATCCAGTCTGTTTTGAAGTTTTCCTGATTATCTTTTAAATTCATTTATCCATGTACTTATTTCTATTGTTGGTTGTTTAAAATAAGATACTCAATTTTATTTTGGGAAAATACTTTCAAAGATATAGAGTTATAGGTCAACAGATAGTCCTTCCTCACTATACAAATATAATTTCAATGATTTATGGTTTTTATGGCTTCTTTTGAGCTGTCTTATTATCACAATCTTCTTTATCTTTACCTTTTAAGATTTTTTGTCTTTTGGTTTCAACAGTTTTAGTAAAACCTGTATGAGTGTATCTTCTGGTTTGAGATTTGTTGTGCTCTTTGAATCTTCAGCTCTATATATTTCATCAGTTTTAGGGAAAAAACTCATTACTATTTAAATATAGATTTTTCCCTTTTTCTATTTCTGAAACTGAAGTTACATGTATTTTAGACATTTGTCCTTTATAGCTGTAGAGCTAATTATAAATTTCTTATATCTTCTTTTTTATTCTGGATCTTTTCAACTATTTTCTAAGTCAGTAATTCTCTCTTAGATGGATCTATCTGCTACTAAAACTATGTGTTGAAAATTATTTGTTTTAGCTTTTGTATTATTTATTCTAGAATCCACTTGAATATTTTTTATGATTACTAGTTGTCTTTGGAAATTTTCAATTTTTTATTTTATTTTCTAGAATGCATTGGCACAGTAACAGTAAAAAATCTATGTCTTGTTTCTTTATTGTTTAAATGCCCCACGAAATGTTTATATCGTCTTTTATAATTTCCTTGGTTTTGAGTCATGTGCTCTTGTTACCGCCTATGTCTTAATATTTTTGGTTAAGTTACAGATGCAAATTTTGAATTATAAAAAATTTGCAGCATGAAAAATTAGAGAAGTGACTTGAGACAAGATCACATTGTTTCACGTTTTTCTCATAAAACTGAGGGTACCCTGATATACAGACCATATATACAGTCAGGAACTGAGATGATTCAAAGCTGGGCCACAGTCCTTTCATGGGCTGGTGTCACTTTTCCTTTAGTCCTCAGATGCAAGCCTACACAGATCAGGGCAGGTTTGCTAGAGTCTTAATCCATAGCACTTAAACTACATTTGCTTTTGTCCTACTCCTGTGAGTCTCTGGAAACCTCTGCTCAGTTCACAGTCCCCTTAGTTATCTCTACCATAGTATGGAATCCACAGCATTGAATTCATCATTTAAAAAATGTTACATAAATGCCACAGCTCATTTCACTGGATTTTCTTGACTTAGGAACAGATTTTATAATATAGCACAGTCTTGTTAGTTATTTAATACTTTTTTAAAAATTTATAGTTTTTTAAGTTTTTCTCAGTTGGAAGGTCAATCTGAATGACTTAGTCATTACCCAAGCAGAAATGCTGATTTTTCTTAGCACTTCTCCAATTTTGAGTTTATGTATGTTCTGGTACATTCTGAAGGAAATGTTGATCAAACTGATCTTATAGTTTAAAGGTACCTGAAAACATTAAAAAATATGCATCCTGTCAGTTCTGTTAATTTTCTTAAGTCATACTATACTGACAAAAGCATAATATGTAGATTATAGCTCTGAAATTTTTGAATGGCTTCCCTAATATCCCACATTTCATCACTGAAGTAACTTTGTAAAGAACCATTTTTATTCTGTCACTCCAAATTTAAAAACATTCAAAAAACATTTCACTGTGTAGAAATGTACAAATTCCTTAGTATTAACACACACAGTCTCCCATAGTGTGACCCTAGTCTTTTTTCTCAGTCTTAGTTCCATGTATCAGAAGTATTTTTTATGGCAAATTCAATTTTTTATTACTGAAAAGGACCTCATACGTTTCTTTCTCCCTTCGCTCAGCTGTTTTCTTTTCAGACTCCCTTGTTTTCCTAGCTATTTGCCAAGACCTTATCCATTATTTAAGGTAATGACCACTCTAAATGCTACCTTTTCATGAAGATTTTCCTGATTATTGTCTTTTTTAAAGTTTGATCTTATCCAACCTTAAATGCTATATTATTTGTTGTGTAAAATACTTATGGAATGTTGCTTTTATTATTTGTGTCATATCTTGCCATAAATTTTAAAGTTCTTGAAGGCAGAAATATCTATTGGTATACATGGTATTTAAAAGGCAATGTGTTCAATGGTGCAAACTTCATGCCATACTTATTTAAAAACAAAAGAATGCTACATGCATATAGTTAGGTTGCTTAGGTGTGATGGGGTTAAAACTATTTCTTCCAGAGTTAGATGAAGAAACTTTCCCTTAGTGGTAGTACTTATCAGGTTTAAGTATGGCATATTTTATTGCATTGCACATTTTTACCTAAACATAAATAACTTAGAGCAGCATTTTATATTAAAAATTAATCTGTTGTAGGATTTGTGTTAAATTTTGCATGAAATTTAGAAATAAAGCTTGAGAACTCAAAAACAATTGAAATTGCTCTCTGCTGTTCTGGACAATATCTGACTCTTCTAGATAGCCTCACAGTAGGATACTATGGAAAGAAAAGATTTGAAAATAACAGGATTAAGTGAAGTGCCATGAGAGAGAACATTTTAAGAACCCATGGAACTTAAAGCATAGTAAACATTCCAAAAATACTTGGTGATAGAGACACTAGTAATGTGGCACTTATGAATTCCAGCATAAGATGTAAGCGCTAGAGTATCAAACTAATGGCAAATTATGACTTAAAGAATTAGAAAATTTTATAAGACTTTGTAGCTATAAAACTGGACTGATGTACTTTGTAGCAGTTAATAGATCTATATACCACTACTATATTTGTTTTGATATTACAGCAATAAATTATGTTTATAACATAATCCCATTATTTAAAATAAGAATATAGTTGTTATATATACACTAAATCTAAAGCTATTATACTTAAAGTTTTATTTAATTGCAAAATCAGAATTTTTCTTTATTATTTCACTCTAGAATAGCTATGCAAGGAATCCTCTAACCAATAAACAAATTATGTTTTACTTTAGACAAGTACTGAATTACTTTGGTAAGTAGTACAAATGTAGTTGTTTTTCAACCATCTTCTTGCTGCTGATTATACAGTTTAGAAATATTTTAATCGATTGTATCTTCTTCAACATGAAAGTAATTAAATTTTTTTCTAAATATTTGTTTACTAGATATTGTCAATTTCAAACCATTCAATAAGCACCACACACTGGCAAAGCCAAAGCAGTTTCCTTAGTTTCCACCCAGCCTGTCATTTGCGTTTCCTCTCCACCACCTTCAGGCAGACTTTGTTTATCCTCTAACATGCCTGTTTCATTTTTTCTCACAGGTTTTGCAAATCCTAAGATTTCTCTTGAAAACCTGTATAGAACAAGAGAATATCTCTCTTTGGACTCTGAGAATCTATTTTTGGGGAACCTCTTCTATGTCAAATACTGTGTACCAGTTGCACTCATGGCAGTTTCAGAGCATTCAGTTTCACTGTGAAACTCGTTTCCTTGGGGAATCAACTATCTTTATGGGTATTTGTTTTGCATATTTTAATATTGTATACTATAAATTTAAAGAGGGAAATCACATCTTTATATATGTTCATAAAATAGTTACTAAAAAAGAAAACATTTATATATTTCCATTTAGTAAATATTCATTGAGAATTTATTTTTCTTTGAATTGAATTTATTGGGGTGATATTGATCATGTTTTTTGGGCAGGGTTTTCTGGGGGGCATTATCAAGACCTGTCTCTGTGTTCCTGGATTTTATGGTCTAGAGAAATTTGGGAAAGAGACTAGGGAAATGTTAAGTATAAATATAACATAGTTTTTCTACAAGCAAAATACAATAAATATGGGGGGGCATTTTGGGGGTTTCTCATTTTTTTTGTATTTTATGAGAAGATTTAAGTAGATTTTATGACTGAATGTCTTGAGGTTGTAGAGATGTGGTTAAAGTAGCTGACACACACAAAAAAGTAAAGGCTGTGTTTGAGGAACAGATTATAGGTAACAAAAACAAGTAAGAACCCTGGGAAAACTCCATAGATAATGAGAGTTAATACTGAAAGCTGAAGAGAAAATTAAGTAAAATCAGAATTTGAAGTATACTGAATGTACTTTTGAGGGGTTTTGCTTAAATTTTATAGACAAAAGGACAGCATGAAAAATCTAAACCAGAAAGTGAATGCTATTTGTGTGGCAAGTTAGAGATTAATTTGGCAACATTGTATAAAACATATTAAACAGGTTTTTAAATAATTTGAGTTAGCTAGAAATTATTAGAAATAAATGTAGACCATTGTAGACAAAGGGTAATAAAGGTCTTAAATATGTTCTGACTATTGCAAAGGAGAGAGGATGAGTATCAGCAGGTATTTCAGCAACTGGATGAACAAAACACAGTACCTGACATGAGGATGCTGCAGAAGGAGGAATCAACATTTTTAAGACTTGTTTAATGGGGGATTTTTCATGTCATTAAGCCAAGGAGAAAAGTGAGGGGAGATTGGATGAGTAATAGCTGATGATGAGAACACGTAGATTAGTGGGGTTCTCAGCGTTTCCTGCACATTTAAATAGCCTGAGACACTTTAGAAACTACTGAAGACTAAATTGCACCCATTGAGATTTCGATGTAAGGAGTCTGAGGTGTGTATCACAGTCACAGGGATTTTTAAAAGCCCCCTAGAAAATGCTGACATTAACCTAGGGAAGTTCTAATCTAGATTCTGGTTACTTAACAATGCAGTTCATAAATCAGCAACATACACATTATCTGGAAACATGATATAAATTCAGATTTTTAGTTCCCACTGCAGAACTCCTGAATTACAACCTGCAGTTTAAACAGTTCCCTGGGTGATTTGTATGTATATTATATTTTTAGTGATGCTTATCTTAAACGTGCTAAAACCATCTGAGGTCCTTTTAAAAATAATTATCTGTAAATCCCAACCCCAGAAATTCTGATTTAATTAGTATGTGGTGGGCTCAGGGCAAGGTATTGTTTTAAAGGCTCCTGGGAGACAGACATAACCAGGTTTGAGAGCTACAGGTACAAAGCTTTGTTTCCTGTAGATCTAAGAGTCAGATTCCCAGGGGAGTTTTCTCTTTCTTAATTGATTGTAACAGCATCAAAATGTAACTAGAAGGGAATGATAAATGCTTTTGTTTTCTAAATGTATTGGAAGATAGAAGGTTGCTTAATGAGGACCTATGCAAATATTCTATGTGACTTGAATTTTAGATTTATTTGGAGCAATTTAGATTAAGATTGAAGAATAAAACCATACACAAGTTCTCCCAGAAAGCAGTTTAAATATGCATGCCATCAATGTAGAATAATCTATTTGAAGTTAAAGTAAACTTTTTTTAGGCATCTCTGATTTTTCTTTCTTCACTGACATGGGCAGCTACCCTGGTTTGAGGGACTTTATAATGACAGCCAATGTGAATTGTTGCCACACTCAATTTGCAAGGGCAGAGTTTCAAGCTAGAATAATTGCCTGTTCCACTCCAGAGATGGGATGTGACTGCTTCATTACCAGCTGTATGAACCAGGGCATGAGCAATTTCAGACAACGTGAACCGTGCTACGTTAACACTGCCCATGGGTGCTAGTTCCCAAATCTACTTCCTCACCCTTCCCAAAAGACAGACAAGTTTTGCTTATTGAAAGGTGCTCTTGTTGGGACTAAAAGAGTTGTAAAAATGCACCTGTGTCCTGTTCTCACATCATTCTACAAAGTGAATCATTAACTATGCTGAAATATGCAGGTAGATTCACATTGTAGAATCAATGACTTAATTTTGTCCATTATTAATTTTTTTCTATCTTTATCCTACTTCTAAGGCAAAGGGAAAGACTATTATATGTTATTGCTAAATACATCAAACTGTAATATTAGCATGCATCAAGCCTATAAATATAACTAGGGAGGCTTAACTCACAATTTAGCACTTTTTTTTTTGATTCCAAGAAGTTTTATAGAAAAGTCCATAAAACTTGGGAAGCAATTGCATTTATAAAACATTTGCATTTAGAATCTTGCATAGTGATATAAACTATTATGAGCACAATTTTAAGGCACAACATTCTTTACTAAATTTAAATTACTTATAATATGTCAAATGTACTATTTAAATAACTAAACTTTATTTAAAATCAATAATCATTTCATTTTCACTTAGAGGAAACACTGCCTGTACCAGAAGCTGATCTCAAATTTGTGTTAGTGAAATGTCACAATTTTAAACCCAAATCAGGCACATACAACATTAGAAGAAGTTTCTGGTACAAGGGAAACCATGATGGAAATGTTGGTAACGGTGGAATTAAATGAGTGTAACCAGTATATTTGTTTTTGTTTAAATTTTGAATTGATGTTTACTATATTTATATATCTATCTATACATCTTTCTACCTATCTATGCTACTTGCTAAAATATATATGTATGTAAAACATGACAATACAGTATGAACAGGCAATTCATGGCAGAAGGATAAAGGTGAGTAATGAGGAAGACAGAGGAAGCTTTAGAGCAGGGGTATCCAACCTTCTGGCATCCCTGAGCCACGCTGGAAAAAGAAGAGTTGTCATGTGCTACACAGTAAATACACAAACACTAACAAACACTGATGAGCAAAAAAAAGGGTTTGTGTGTAATTTTTGTGATATCCACCACCACAGATAAGTAAAAAAGTCCTAACATAATAATCCTAATTGTGCAGTGGCCCTTTTGATAATCTTTTAAAACTTGAGCAGGTCCCAAGTTTGTGATCACTAACATAGAAAATGTACATATATAGGTAATAAAATGTCATTGATGTTCTTTAAAAATATTTTTATTATAAAAGTAAATGCAAATAGGGCAACATAAAACTAATAAGATGTTTGACTTTGTATTTGAGAAACTAGTGCATCAATATCTGGTTTGATAGAAGTAGTTGTAATTCTCAGGGAGTTTTCAAGGTGCTCATCAGATATTTTGGTTCTGATTTTACTCTTAACATATTTTATTATTGAAAACAGTGGCTTGCAAATGTAGATGCTGCCAAATAGTGATGACATGAGTGAGGCGTGATTGTGAAGCAAGGGATATCCATTACTGGGAAGACAGGATCTATAAAGTCCGGTAAAGAGACACGATCGAAGTTTTCTTTAAGTTTTACTGACAAATTGCACTCAATGCATTCCATTTGAAAATTGGCAGGTAACATATTTATATTGACCAAAAATGGAGTTGCAAATATAGCAAAATTTTTTATTATTTTCTTGGAAATCTTGAAATCTGTTTTCAAATTCTTGTATCAAATGGAAAACAAGGCTGCATATTTTTTGCTGATCACAGGACTGTGTTTAGCCAACATGTCAAAATATATAAAATTGTTTGCCTTAATTTGAGCTTGCCATAGGTTCATTTCCATGTGGAAAACTGTTATCATTTGAAACATGGTATTGATAAGTGGGTTTTCACCTTGAACATGCATGTTTAACAAATAATGAGAGCATATGTATGTTTATTTAACTTGACATTATGAGAAGTAATTACAAAAAAATCTCATAATGTTTTAAGTAAATTTGTAATTTCATGTTGGGACACATTTATTGCTGTCCTGGGCTGCATGCGGCTTGTGAGCCACAGGTTGAACCCCCTGCTTTAGAATAATTAAGAATATTTCTAACCTCAGGGATGGGCATGTAATTTTTTAAAAAAACATTTGAATTTCTTATTATCTTTTAATAAATATGTTGAGTTATAAGTCACATAACATTCAATTCATTCATTTAAAGTCAACAAGAGAGTTGTTTTAATATAGTCACTGATACGTTCAACTATCAACACAGTCAAATCTAGAACATTTTCATCACTCCAAAAAATATCCTTCCATATCAGTTAAGTCACTCCTCTTTCTACTGCCCCAGCCATAGAAAACCACTTGAAGTTCTATCTAACTTTAGCTAAATGAATAATGCTGCTCTAAATGTTCATGTGTATATTTATATTGATTTATATTTATATTACAGTTTCTGTGTGGGCATACATCTAGGAATGGAATTGCTGGGTGAAGTGATAGCTCTGTTTAGTCATTTGAGGAATGGCCAGACTGGTTTCCAAAGTGGCTGCACCATTTCGCATTTCCAACAGTAAAGTATATAAGAAGGTACAGATTGTTTAATAACCTAACGAACACATGATATTCTTTACTTTTTTATTCTAGCTATCTTAGTGGGTGTGAAGTGGTGCCTAATTATGGTTTTGATTTGCATTTCCCTCATGCCTAATGATATTGAGTACTTTTTCTCAAGCTTATTGGTCATCTATATTTCTTTGAAGAAACATCTATTTATTCCCTTTGCCCACTTTTAATTAGGTTAGTTTACTTTTTATTATTGGGTTATAAGAATTTTTATATATTCTACATATAAATCATTTATCAGATTAATGATTTACAAATAAATCCTTCTAATTTCCATGTTGTCTTTACAAGTTCTTTATGATGTCCATTGCTTCACATTTGTTATTATTTGTCCATTATTTGTTATTACTTGTCCATTGCCTTGTTATCATTATTTGCTTTTTCACTTGTTTAGTGACTGGCTGGATTATTTTAGTGATGTCTAATATCACACCACAAAGACTATGCCCACAGTCACCCTAGAATGACAGTGGTTTTGGGGAGAGCTCGCTTTATTTTTCCCTACCACACCCATATGGCTGGTCAACAATTGTTCCCTATTGCTCAGCTGATTTCAACAATGTTCTAGAGTGTAAGCTGCTCTGTACACTTTTCTAATCAAATTGTAGATCTTTTGAAGGAATAGTGTCAGAGGTCAGTGTTTGATATTTGTTTTGATCCTTGGAGGATTCCTCTTACCTGGGTTGCTGCCCAGTTTTCTTCTTCAAGCTACTTTACTATTTAGCTTATACCTTGAATCTCCTCTGAATTGCCTTTCACCGCAAGTTCCACTGTTTTTGAGTATGTCCTTTGGGTTCTCAGCCTTCATGCTTTGTTGCAAATGACAACACAAATTAACTCTCTTACAGTTCCTGAAGCCAGAAATTCAAATCAGTTTCACTGGGCCAAAACTAAGATTTCTCAGAGCCCTGCTTCCTCCAAAGGCTCCAGAGGATAATGTATTTCTTTGTCTTTTGCAACACTCAGGGCAGCTCCTTAATATCATGGTGTTTCCCTACATCTTCAAATCCAGTGGTGTAGCCTGTTCTCTTTCTGACTCTGTTTCTCTTTGCTTCTTTCACATAACTTCCTCTATGTCAAATTTCTGGTTCACTTTTATAAGGATATTTGTGACTGCATTTAGATCCCACCCAGATAATTCATATACTCACCTCCCATCTAAATATTCTTAATTTAATCATATCTGCAAAGTCATTTTTTACCACATGAGTTAACATTCCCAGGTTCCAGATTTAGGTTGTGGATATATTTTGGAGAGGCCATTATTCACCCTACCACAGTGTGTATCCTTCCATGCAATTTCCAAGAAGTCTCTCTCAGAAGGGAAGCAGAGGAAATTGTCTCTTTGCCATATATGCAAAGGAAATCCATATTTCTGCATCCCTCATCTGCAAAGTGAACCCGTGACTCATGCAAGGCATTTTTTTCCATCTAGTTCTCACTGCATTGCTCAGTGTGGAAATGTGGAGCTGGATATTGCTACTGCCATGACCATAAGAAAAATGTATCTCTGATGCAAAAGTGTCACTTGCAAAATCTTAAATATCACATTATTTATTTGATATCAATACCGACATATCCTATATGCAGAAAAAATATAAAACATATGTGGTTACAGTTGTCTTTAAATAGAATATTTTCAAAGTTTTGTAAAAATACAACACTTCTTTAAGTTGGACTTTGTTTCACAGGCCTGATGCTTTGTCATCCGCAAATGTTTTGTACAAGTGCTCCTGTTGTGCAGTGGAAGGAAGCACAGAAAAACAGTAAGCATAATATTAAGCAGAACCTGTATTAAGTATTTATTTTTCATAGTTTTTGAACATACAGATATTTTCTGTGTATATATATGTATATATGTATATGTGCATATGTATAAGTATATATTTTATGTAATATATATTTTATATGGCATATCATATAAGATCACATAGAAAACATTATATGTAACATCATATATGTGACATATCTCTTAACAAACACGCAGAGACATGGACCCTAATGTTTGCGAAATTAGGAAATCTTTATACCTTGAAAGTTAAAACACCTTGAAATTTATGTTACTCTACTTTATTTTTCTATCAGTGCTTAGAGTCATCTTTATTCCTAGAGGAAATCTTTAAATGTATTTAAGAAAACTCTCATAATAAGACTGAGACTACACATCTTTTCACTAGGGGGTTATATAATATCTATTCATACAATCCTTTAACTGTTTAGGAATACATATAGAGAGATAACAAATCATTCATACATCCATTTTATTCTCTAAATAAATGGGTTTAAATATGAGGGCAGAGAGTTATCTGTGTGAAGTTTTGTGTAGTCCACAACATTTTGGCAAATAGACTACAACTCTGAAAACACACAGATGTACCTAGTCTTACCCATTTTTGTGGTAGGTATATACATATTTTTTTGCTTCCAAATTTAGCTAAAATATTTTTCTTCTAAAAACATATTTTGGCATTTGAAGCCAACTCACTGGTGATTTTTTTTGTAAAGATTTTATAATACCTCATTTTGGCAGAAAACTTTAGAGGAAAATAATATGAAATTGGGGGGAAAGCAAGATGAATCTAATAAAATTAAATCCAAATTAAAGTACTGTTTTGCCTTTAGAATGCTCTGCAATGTGTGCAGAATGAAGAATATAATTAAAGTGATGTGGGAACAAGTTACACATGAATTACCTTGGAATGGAGAACTTTAGGATTATTTTAAATTCAGCTATACTTTCTTATTTTTGTGACTTTTGAGAAATTAGTTATAAATTAAATCAAGTAAATGATTTATTGTCTTTACTACAGTATAACCATTTGGAATCTACATTGGCAATAAATGGTTTTCATTGGCTGCTTGGCAGGAATTGTGCAATATTACCGAAAGAATGGTTGCCAAGTAAAAATTTGAAAACAAACTTCTATATGACTAGCAGAAATACGCTGTAAAGTTTTGGGTTATTACCTTTTATAATATTGTATATATTACATATAATTAAGTTTTCTCTTTGTTTTTTATTTCTTGGTGAAGCAGTTAGATGGCATTGAAATTAGCAGTATAATCTTTTGTCATTGTATCTGATAAAAAATTAGACACTCATTAAAAAACTATGTAGCAGTAAAATAGGATTACAGTCAACAAAAACATTAAATATAAATTAAAGCTTGCATTTTCATGAGTTCAAGTTAATGTGAGAGCTTACTATTTTAAGGATTCAAATTAAAGTTATTTATTTTGTAAGTTTTTTAAAATTAGCAGAAATGAAAACTTCTATGAACTGAAGGTGCATACAAGTTGATATTTATAATCTCTCACAGTTCATTGTAAATGCATCAATGAAAGACATCCTGATGTATTAGTATCAATTAGGTCCTGTCACATTCTGTCAAAATTGGTTCAGTTATGGTAAATAAAATCCATTAAATTAAATTAAATTAATGTTAGATCCTATTTCTTTTTATATATAGTTCATGCATTAAATTCTGAAGTTTTCCTCAAAACATTTTAAATGCATATAGCATTTCATCCCTTAACTCAATTTAATCTTAATTTTTGAGAGGTATACAATGAATTTTAGTAGAAATTAGAGAGACATAAGTAAAAGTTATGGGCACATATTATGTTCACGTACTATTTATGGTCCCACCTTTCCAAAGCTCTCTCATTCCTTAAAATAACTTTACAAGGTTTATATTGCTATATCACTTTTGTAAAAGAACAAGTGGGTTCAGAGAGCTTAAGCAGATTTCTGGAAATTAGAGAGTATGACTGAGCTGGAATTAAAGCTCAGATATGTTCAATTATAAAGTCCAAACTCTTTATCTAAACTATTTCCATCACACCTAAAATTAGAATCACACTCTTCAAATTATTTTCCAGATATCAGGGATGCTTGCATGTTTCAGGATAGGCTAGGTTACACTTTATTAAAAATATTCAGATAACCTTACTGACTGGGCACATTAGCTCATTATAGTCTAACACACATTTTCTGAAAGCTTGGGTTTCTATATTTACAAAGAGATCTAGGCTATAGTGGCTTCAGTCCTGTGCTGCAGAGAGCAGAGCCAATAAAATGACATTGCTCTGATCAAGGTGGCACAAAGTGTATAAACAAACTGGAGTCACTCATGTCAACCAAGACGGCTGCCAGTCAGTCTTGACATTTTGGTTCAAGAGGGAAATGACTTAAGTCAAAGCACATATGCCTGGCAAGGAGACACACTTAAGGTATCTGCACACATGTTCAAAGTAGCTGTGTCTGCAGAGCAGCACCACAGATATTCTCCAGAGGAAATTCTACTCTTGCCATCACAGGTATGAGGCAGAACAGCCATGTACCACCCATAGACTCAGGCTCCTGGGAAAATTCCCCACTTGGCTTCGGGGTGCCAAGACATTTATCAAAAGGACCCAAAAGGCTAGAGTACTCCCCTTTCAAGGTATAAGTGAGGCAGGCTCCAGACCACTGCTGAGACAGCTGAGCACATACCAGAGTGCAGCTCCATGCTCCACCTGGCTCCAGAGATCCTACCTTGCAAAATGCTGGTACTTCCTTGCCCACCATGCTGCCTCCTGCACCTACAGACTGAGACTCTGGGACTTGGGTTCATTATCCCCCATTAATTGCTGTGTATGGGTGTGTTAGTTATATTTCTCTTAAACCATTAGAATGTGACTAGGATATCAATGTATGTTGATATTCTACTTTGAGTGAACCTGCATTTAATAAAAGCTCAGTGAGTAACATAGTTACTGTGTGTGACTCTTGTCTATTCCTTGGTGCTGGGCTGCTCAGTAGGCAGCTAGCCGAGCAGTTGACTGACTGACTTAGAGGAAAGATTACATCATGAACATACACTCGTGATAAGCACAATATTCTGTAACCACCACAGAAATAGGAAGAGATGTAGTAAATTGTGCTATGATTCTTAGAACTTCAGTTAGAAAATAACACATGCAATTTATTTACATTTTCTTGGATAAAGAAGGTCACATAGTCTAATATAATGTCACAGAGGGCAAGAAGTTTTTTATTCCCCCCCTAAACTTCCTCAGCCTTTAATGTTTTTCAGTTCCTCCAAGATGTTGGCTTGTCTCTGCATTAAATTTCATGTTATTAATGTTTTTAATCCTTGTTTCTGCCTTGTTATTTTGTGAGAAAGTAGAAGAGGCTAATAGTCAAATGCTGCTAGTGAGAAAGCCATTTAGCATGCTTTCACATATTTGTCATCATATGATAATATTTAAAATTGTACCATATTTTACTATTTCTAATCCTATAATATTCAAATAAAATTGTGTTAATAAGAGTACACATTAATAATGTGAAAAATGTCATCTCAGAAATAATTGAAGATTCAAAAAGTCACATAATAATAGGGCTATCAACTCAATCAATGATAGAATTTATATTTGTCTCCACTTAGGTTTTGGTTCAAATGTCAATTACAGCATGCTTTAGGAAAACAGAACGGACTCTGTGATTAATACACAAATAAATAATGACAATCCAGTTGAAAAGAGAATGTGCAAAATGAATTGGATTCATGTTCTATATATTAAATGAAATATTGGTAAAACTATATTTCATTGTAATGAAAGGTAGCTCTCAGTGATACATATCTTAAGTTTTAAGAAAGTATTGGACTAATACCCAATGCAAGATAAACTACAAAAATAAATTAGCTTGAGGAGTAACTGTATCAGAACCTGTCTGAATCCAGATGTTTTGGTGTCATACTGCTGCCATGTCCTCTGGCACATTAAAATATTTCTATGATTGCTGTTACAATAATGTATTTTCTTTTATCATGTTGTTTTTAGATCTACAACCAACAAATACGAGGTGGGCAGAATAGAGACACCCTGAATAATATATTTAAGACTTCAAATCATCTGTACCTCAGGAATTAAACCACAGAGGAGATTATCTCTGATTCACTATTTTAGAAATATAATTTATTGCCTGATCATCATTTGGAGATGCATATAACAATACACCTCTTTCCAAATAAGATCATTTGGCACACATGATTCTTTTTAAATCTTTATTCAAAATTCATCATTTTTAAAGAAAAATATTGCTTAGGGAATATAGCTTCATCTGAACCTCATTTCTTAAAGCACCCTTGCTGTCATGCCAGATGGGGGCAGATGACACAATATAGTTTAGTGGTGTCTTGATAACACCTCATTGTGTTTTCACATAATGTAAAGATTTCCCTACTAAGAGGCCATGATAAATAACAGAAGAATTAAGAGTAATAATGACTAGAAGAGAAACTTTCATATATAGATTTTTTAAAAATTAAGTATAAAATAAGCTGTATACAAATTATGTGTTAAATAGATTTATATTTAAATTATGATTTATGATGAGTCAGGATTTATTCAAGAAACACAACCAAGTCCCTAGGTATGTATAATGGTTATTACAATAAGAGGAATATTAGCACCTCATATGTTAGTGTAGTTAACACAGTAAACTGACTTATTTTGTGACACCTGTGATATATTGTAATGGTCTCTGAGTGCCTTAAAAGTGAATACTGTGTTAAAATGCTTTTTTCACTTTTACATTCATTTAAATATAAATTAGTATGTGCTATATATGATTGACTTATTTTGGAACAGGTATATATTTCTGTAATTAGCTTGAATTTAATATTGGCAATAAAACATGATCTTATAGTGGAAGTTGATAATAAATATTCTCTGTAGCCAACTAGATTTTGACATAAAATGAAGGAGAGCCCCATAGTGTGATTTTCACATAGATCAATGACTTTAGATTCTCAACACAGCTCTTCCTCTGCTGATATAAATGAAAACCTCATTTTAAATTAATTTAGTTAAAATGAGATGACTCAGGTAATGTTAGATAAAATATCTTTCCTTAGTCATGTTGAGGATTTCACATAAGAGAATATAAATATTTAAGTAATAAATCATAAATAGTCTGGCAATCATTAAAGTTTTGTGTTTTTAACATTTTTTTGTGTATTTGCTGGAATGATATTGGTTAATAAGATTATGTAGGTTTCAGGTGTACAATTCTGTAATTCATCATCTGTATATTGTGCTGTGCTCACCTTTCCAAGTCATGTCTCCTTCCATCACCATTTATTCACCCTTTACTCTCTTCTACTTCCCTACCCACCCTTTCCCTCTGGTAATCACTATACTCTTGTTTGTCTCAATGAGGTGTTATTTTTAACCCCCTTCATCTTTTTCACCCAGCTCCCCAACTTCTTTTCCCTCTGTTAGCTGTGAGTCTGTTCTCCGTATCTATAAATCTGTTTCTGTTTTGTTTCTTATGTTTTTTTTCATTAGATTTTACATATAAGTGAAATCATAGGGCACTTGCCTTTCTCTGACTGGCTTATTTCACTTAGTATAATATTCTCCAGGTCTATCCATGCTGTTGCAAAATGTAAGATCTCCTTCCTTTTTACAGCTGAGTAGTATTCCATTGTGTAAATGTACCACAGCTTTTTTATGCACTCATCTACTGTTGGGCACCTGGCCTGTTTCCAAATCTTGGATATTGTAAATAATGCTGCAATATACAGTTGGGCGAATATATTCTTTAGTGTTTTTGGGTTTCTTAGACTATATTCCCAAGAGTAGAATCACTGGGTCATAGTCAGTTCCATTTTTCAATTTTTTGGGGTGACTCCAACTGCTTTCCCCAGTGGCTGCACCAATCTGCGTTCCCACAAATAGCGCATGAGGGTTCCATTTTCCCCACATCCTTGCCAACATGAGTTGTTTATTGATTTATTGGTGATAGCTATTCTGAAAGGTGTGAGGTGATATCACATTGTGATTTTAATAATGCATTTCTCTAATGACTAGTGCTGTTGAGTGTCTTTTCATATGTCTATTGGACATCTGTATCTCCTCTTTGCTGAAGTGTCTATTAAGGTTCTTTCCGTTTCTTTAAATTGGAGTGTTTGTTTCTGATGTTGCATTGTATAAATTCTTAATATATTTTGGATATTAACTCCTTTTCAGTCGCATCATTGGAAAATATATTCTTTCATTCAGTTTGTTGTGTGTTGTCTTTTCATTTAGTTGATGGTTTCCTTTGCTGAGCAAAAACTTTTAGTTTGATGTAGTCCCATTTGTTTATGTTACTTGTTTGTTTTTTCTTGCCCAAGCTGATGATGTTAGAAAAAATATTGCTGCAAGAACTATCTAAGATTTTATTGCCTATGTTTTCTTTTGGTATTTATGATTTCAAGTCTAATATTTAAGTTTTTAATTCATTTTGAGTTTATTCTTTTGTATGGTATAAGAAGGTGGTATCTGTCCAATTTTCTCAAAACCATTTATCAAATAGACTATATTTATCCCATCATGTGTTTTTGCTCCCTTTGTCAAATATTAATTGATCATAAAGGTGTGGGTTTATTTCTGGGCTTTCTATTCTATTCCATGCATCTGTATGTCTGTTTTTGTGCCAGTACCATGCTTTTTGGATTACTATACCCCCAAAATCCTTGGGATACAAAAAAAGTAATCCCAAGAAGGAAATTCATAGCATTACAGGCCTACTTCAAGAACAAGAAAAATCTCAAATAAATAGTTTAACATTATACTTAAAGGAATTATGAAAAGAGCAGCAAAGCCCAGCTGAGTAGAAGAAAGGACATAATGAAGATCAAAAACAGGAATAAACAAAGTAGACTTCAAATAACACAATAAAAAAGATCAATGAAACCAACAGCTAATTCTTGGAAAAGCAAATAAGACTGATGAACATTTAAGCCGACTCATCAAGAAAAAAAGAGAGAGAGGACCCAAATAAATAGCATCAGAAATGAAACAAAAGAAGTAAAACTGACCTCAAAGAAATACAGAGGATTATAAGAAAATATATGAACAATTATATGTCAACAAATATGACAATCTGGATAAAATGGATAAATTCTTAGAAACATATAATTTTACAAAACTGAATCAAGAAGAATCAGAAAATCTGACTAGACTGATTTCAACTAATGAAATTAAAGCAATAAATCAAAAACCACCCAACAAACAAAATTTCTGGAACAGATCAATTCACAGGGGAATTTTAAACTTTCAAAGAACTAACACCTATCCTTTTCAAACTATTCCAAAAATTTAAGAGGAATGAAGACTCCCAAGTTCATTTTATGGGTTCAGCATTATTCTAATTCTCAAACTGGATAAAGAAACTACATAGAAAGAAAAGTATAGGCCAATATTTCTCATGAACATAAATGCTAAAATCTTCATCCAATATTAGCAAACTAGATCCAGAAATACTTTGAAAAGATCATATACCATGATCAAGTATGACTTATTTGGGGGATGTAACATGGGTATGCTAACCACAAATTAATAAATGTGATACATGATATAAACAAAATGAAGGATAAAAGCTACATGATGATAGTAATAATGCAGGAAATTATTGAAGTTTTGATACAAATGGTTTATTGTACACAGAGTTTAATTTTATAACACAAAAGAGAGTAAATTGTTCAAAGTTATGCTTTGACAAGGATATGTTTGGCGAATGGAGAGTAAATTCAACTTTTTTATTATGAAATTCATCTCTACATGAAAAAACATCTGGAGGGAAGGCATGAGGGAGTGATAGAATGTTATGTATTCTAACAATAACTCATATTTGTTCACTTTTATGTATCTACATTGCCACTGAATTCTAATTATCTGAATCACATTTTATCTATCTAAATTATACTTTCTTACTGAGAACATACTTTATCTTTTCATTAATTAATCTGAGAAGTTCAGAAGAGAACACAGGGACAATATGTTCATGAAACGGAGCCCTTTTTTTTCTTTTTATTTATTTATTTATTTTTAAAATTTTAATCATTGTTCAAGTACAGTTTTTTCTCTTTTACCCCCATGCAATGGAACCCTTTTAATTGGGTTATGTGACAAGAACTTGGTGTCGTTAGTGAAAAATGTGCAGTATCTAAAAAATATATACCCATTAGACTAAGACATAACTAGCCCTAATTAGTTAATTAATTAGTTAATCAATTAGTTAATTAGTTTATTAATTAGTTAATTAATTAATTGAAGGCTATCTTAACTGGATGGCATTGTCCTTTGTCACAACTTGATGCAAACTCTTCTTAAGAGCAATTTGATGAAATATTTTTTTTTGTACAGCTGTTGTTTCTACCAAGAAGTCAGTAATATTTATTGTTTTAATTTATTCTTATTTGAAGCCAAAATTAAGTCCCAAAATTGTCCCTATATTTATGTCACTGGAACTGTACACATCTTGAAAACAGAAATTGTGTATAATTTGTACTGTATCCTCAACATTGAGTACAGCATATTGCAGGTAATATTGTACCACTTGATATATGTCTTCATGATTTGTCTACCTTAAATATGCTAAATATTAAATGTATTAATTTGGAATTTTATACTCTATTTGTCAGGTGGAAATAATTATTCTAATCAAAAATATTTAAATTATAGAATATTAGTGGCAATTTTGAAATATAGGAAAATTTAGTTAAAACATACCACATTAACCTTGGTTTAGAGCTCCAATTTTAGATAAGCATAAAATGTAAGGACCAGACCAGCCTTTAACCTATACCAGGCCAAAACTCCAATTAACAGAGTTATCTTCTGTAGGGTGGGCCCTTTGTAGTACAGGCTTCGGGGAAATGTTTTTGAAGATTCTTTCAACCTGTTTGCCCATTTCATGATTAGTGCTTTACAAGTACACCTGCCCACACCACACTGAGGGTTCGGTGGCTTTTGATCATAAATGGCATGACCCCCGTGCCCCACTCTCCTTATTTACCAGATCTTTCCCAGAACAACTTTTTGTTTCTCTGGATGAAAAAAAAATCTTCAAAGGGAAACATTTTGCCAATGTGGAAGAGATGAACAAAAAAATGGCAGAAGCACTACAAGGCATCAAAATTGCCAAGTTCAAAAACTGTTTTAAGCAGTGGGGAAATGTATCAATATATGTAGAGTATCAAATGGAGAGTACTTTGAAGGTGACTGAAATTTAAACATGTAGGAATAAATATACAATTTTTGTATAAGTAAATTCCAAGTTTTTTAGGTCTTCCCTCATAAGCCACACACATTTACTGTGATGGAATGCATCTGTTTATACTCTCAAAATATACATCAGAAACTGTTTCTGGCGAAGTGTCTTTTTTAAAAAAAATTCTAATCCAATTAATTAAAATAAAATTGAAAAATGAAAGCTCAATGACATACAGAATTTAGTCTCTAATTACTTATTTTTTATTTCAGGTATTCTAAATTTGCTATATAAAATTTCTGAATGCTTACTTCTTACTTATGTATTTCTATTTATGTACCTATTTCATCATGTACTGGTAATGCACAGTTCACAAGTGGCTACCAATCCCAGGACCATACTTCGAGGGTTTCTTTTTTTAGCTCAATCAAATTCTTGGTTTACTCAGCTGTAAAAAAATAAATGTGTTATATGTTTGTTTGTTTTTTTGTGGGGTGGGGAGAGAGAGAGGAGAGAGAGAACACACTGCTTTATTATTTATGCATTCATTGATTCAGTGGTTGATACTTGCATGTGCTCTGACCAGGGACTGAATTCACAATCTGGGTATAACAGGACAATGCTCTAACCAATAGAGCCATTATTAATGTTCATCAAATGTTCATAATATTCAGAGAGCTATGTAATCCATGTTTTTGTCCTTCAGAAGACTATACTCTTAGGTTCTCATCTTTTAATCATTCTCTCTCTCATATAAATTTATTTTTTAAATTATTTTATTGTTGTCTAATTATAGTTGTCCTCCTTTTCCTCCATTCCCCTCCCATGCCCTGTCTACTCCCCTTCTCCCACAGTCAATCCTCCTCCCCATTGCCCTTGCCCATGGATCCTTTATACATATTCCTTGACTTGACCCTCCCCTTCTTTTACCCATTACCCCCTCCCTTCCCCTCTCTCATGTAAATGTAATGCTGTGTTGTGTTGACGTTTTGAATTGTGTTAGGTTAACTGATTGTACATAGTTTAAGCATTGACAAATGAACTATGGAGATGGGTTCTTTAACAATGGCATTACTTTTGATTTTTACTATCTTCTTTAAATTTGTATATATATTATTTTTATAAGCCTATACATGTATTTTTTTATAAAAACTATTAAACCATAATATTTCCTTTGCTGTAATTTATTAATGGATCAATACTATATAAAGAATGGTAACCAAAGCTTCAAAATAGCCACATGAGACAATTGTCTGAAACATCTTTCATTCTGTTGAATCCCACTAATAGCTTTAAACAAGGACTCCTTTAGGCTATGTTTTCATAGTGAATATGAGATTCTTTAAGATGCTGGAAATAAGAATTTCTCAAAACATACTTCTGGGAGGCCCAACACCAACTTCTGTTTCCACAAGGAGTTATGGGGTAACAGTAGAAACACACCAGCTGACCTCAGGGCACATATAAGAAAAGGAGGAAAGAAAGGAGAGCTCTGAGGAAATAATGATAGAAATTATAAGAGGCTTGAGAGAGTGAGAAATCAACAACACTTAGGAAAGATCTAAAGCAGGTACAAATTCAACAATAAAGAAATGTAGATATCCAGAACTTTCTGATTTCAAGTCATAAAAGATAGACAAACTGTTTGAGAAGAAAACAAACCAACAAAACTATACTTTAAAGTCCAAGCTGAATAAATTGCTAATATGTGTTGGTCCCTTAATGAAAAGACAAACTTTTCAATCTAATCTTTTAGAAAACTGGGGCACTCATGTGTGTGTCACTAAAGGTATAGAACATTTTTTAAAAAACCTTATTATTCCACAACACAAGTTGCTATGAAAGGAGTGATCAATATCTTGAAGCCAACTTAAAAACCCAGCCATTACAGAGTGTGGTATGCCCCAAATAATGGCACTTAATCCAATGATAAGGAACAGTTTCATATTTTACTCTCATTTTTGCTATTATGTCTCCCCTTTTGTGAAATGTTCATTTTGAAATGATTATTAAATTAGAAAATTTCATTTCCTTAGTATTAAAATTCTATGTATGTTAGTGGGCAAGTAGACAACTAAAGTTTTTAACAAAATGGAGATCATGCTGAATATGTTAAGTATTGAATCTTTTTCACTTAATAACATATAGTGAAAATTTTTACATTCCATTTAATATTTTTCAAAAACAAAAGCTGTAATGATTATAACATGCTTTAATAGGCACATTATAAATTCATTTCTTATTTCTAAAAAGGATATGTGCTGCAGATAAAAATACTTAATAATTGTTTAATGTTTAACACATTTCAGGTACTTTTCAAATACTACCTACAGTAAACATCTAATTTTTCAAGACAATAATATGAGAGAGAGAGATGGAATGGAGTCAGAGATGCTCAGCACAGTGATAAGTGTGTCATGTTAGGCTGTGGAGTTTGGATTTAAATTTTCTTCTGACTCCAGAATATGTGCCTTTAACCGTCATGCTATACAACCTCTCTGGATGATTTTTTCATGTCCACTGAAGCCTTTTATGATAATATACTTTCCACTTTATAAATTAGTACTAGAAAACCAAACTTACACTAACACTTTAAAATTGCAAGCAAGAGGACTTGTATTTTAATAGGCTGTAGAAAATGTCTAGTAATTATTTCAAAGTGTGGTTGTCAAGGCTATAGGAAGTGCTCGTTTGATGGAGTAATGAGTCTTTCTTGTTAAGACTATGGAAGTTGTGAAATCAGTTTATTTTTTTCCTTTATTCTAAATCTTTTCATATGTCAGCTGTAATGTTGTTTGAATCAAAGACATTTGATTACCATCTATGTTTTTCTCTTAAACTAAATGGGGAGCTTTGTGGAAGATTGGCAGGCTTGCATAATGGGCTATTTTGACATTGGCAAAGTGTTGCAATGGGAGAGAACTTGCAACTCCTCCATTCCATGGTTGTTGAAGTGGAATTCTGTGCCAGACTCGGCAAGGGTTTCAGAGCTTTTTGCTTCATCAACAACTGGTTCCCTAAAAAAACCCAAGACTTCTCTTTCTGTTCCAAAAAGCTTTGTATTCCGTTAGTCAGATAGTTTAAGAAACTGTACTAGTTATTCCTCTATATGAAAAAGTCTTATTTTTTGTAAGGGATATGTGTGTGTGTATTCTTCCTAATAGCCTTTATCATAAAAGAAAGAAAAAAGATCCTTAAGAAGTTTTAAGTGTGTGCATTTACAATTTTTCCCTTCATAGTACAACTTTGTTGTGGTATATGTATTAGATTACCAATGCCAATCATATTATTTTTCTCTGTAATATAAAGGTTCTCAGGAAAGATATGAATTTCACTCAGTCTTACTAAAAATAAATTTTAGAAAATTCTGCCATAATTCTTCCTGGGTGCAGTCTCCAGAACAAGATGGACAAGTCTTATTTCTACTCCATTTGCTTGATAGCTATGACACTTAGGATAAATACCCATATGCTTCCTCATCTGTTAAATAGGTATAATAATAAGACCAGCTTCCTAGGATTTATATGAGGAAAGGCTGAGATAATGCTCACTGACAATTAGCTTTGCCTGGGACATAATTAATATTCAATAAATATTAGTTGCCATCATCACCATCATGATCAGGGACAGAAAGAAGCCTGGATAAATAAAAAAGAGATTGTGGAGACAAAATTATGTTTTTTTATGCATATGGTAAAATATGAGGAAAGAAGGGGGGCAAAAGAAGATTGGAGTGGAGGAAATATATTGCTTCGAAGTAGATTAATATAGTCTGAATATACGAGAGACAGGAAGACTCACGACAGCACTCTCTAGCACATTCAGTAATCCCTCAAATATCCTAGAAACCCAGATATTGAGGGTCACTGTAAGTCTCCTCACTGTTGAGAAACTAGATTTGCCCTGTCCTGAATCAAAAGGAGAAAGGGTCTTAACATACAAGTTGTTATGAAATATACCCCAAGAGAGAGGAGCTCATTGGAAATAATTGATAAGTAGTTAAGCTTGGCTGCTCCAAACAGAAAACAAAGTGGGGCTCCAAGCTTGGAGAGCCTTGCACTGTTCCCACTGCTCTTAGGAACAGGTCATTCTGAAATGCCTCAGTAGTAAAGATTTGGCTAATTCCTTCTTATTCATTTGGACATAGTTGAAATGCATCCTCCTTAAGAGGCTATCTCAGATTACCTTATATTAACATCATATTTCATTCTTTACTGTAGGCCGCATTTTTAGTCTTTATTTTACTTACTGTGATTTGCAATAGTTTTATTGCTTTTTTTAGTATCTTTTAATGTCCTTGAGTGTAACAGTCCTGTATTTTTAATAAACTATCATACAGAAAACATTTAATGTAGTTATTTCCACGAAGTAAGACCTCAATGCAAATTTGTTGGTCAAAAGGAGAAACAACAATTAACAATGACAAGGACAATAAAATAGGAGACATCTGTAAATCTACATTTGTCACACAAATGAAGCTTTTTTATGATATCCCCTCCTTTCTTTGGCAACCTATAACTTGATCTGTATGAAATTGTTGGGGGCAAGAAGGCAGGAAAATTACAGGATTATTGTCTAGTCATTCTGCCTCATTTCTTCAACAATCTTTTTGATAGTGCTTCTTAATTTTAACAATTCTCATACCTGACAACAAATTGACAACTGAGGTCTGTCATGAAAAACTCTGTGAGATTTTCAGTGCTATCTTCCAAAACTATGTATAATTTTTCAGTTCATATATATGTATGATAAATTACATCACAATGCACTTTTCTGTACTTCATGAGATAGAATAACTTCCAGAGAAGAGGTGATGATTTAGGGTTAATTGCATAAGGTCCCTTGAATAGCAAACTCTTTCTAACTAGTTCATTTTTAGAAAAAAAATCAATAGATTAAAAGAGCATGCTTTTTCATGTTTTATTTCTGGCCATGGTATGAAGTAGAAAGATTTTTTGTATTCAAAATAAGAAAAGCTATAAGTAAAGGTTCTGTAAACATATTACTAACATGCATATCTAGATGGTGATAAAAGCTTCCTCCCTTATAGAAATAATCACAGTGCTCTTGTTCCTTTGTTAAATCCTAGCAATGAAATGCAGCAACTTTTAGAAAATGTCTTTTATCTGGATATGATAGGAAATTCTTACTAGAGTAAGATGGTGTTGAAGACAAGATTTCCACACAGATGGACTGGAGAGAATCAGTGATATTCAAATTCAAAAATATATATAAACCAAAGTATTTCAAAATTATTTGATTAAATAGAAAAGAATTGATTTTAAGATAGTTATCAAATAATAAGTCCTTTTTATTTTCTTCATTTTTAGAAGCTTTGATAAAGAGGCACAGTGTACTCAGGAGAACACATTTGGATGCCATCGTGTTTGACTAACAGCTGTTATTATGAGTCCAAGTTGGATGAATGGCCTATGGAGTGCAGTTTATAAAGGTCACCTGGAGGAAGTAAACACTGGCCAAATGAAATATTTCATTCCTTGGAGTCTAAACAAACTGTGGAGAAATCACTATGAATAGCAAGAATCCAGGAGAAGACAGAGAACTGAGAGAACAATCGTACTGAGAAGTAGAAGGGCCTTCGAAATGAAAAAAGAAGTTGTTTACAAAACAATATAATCTAAGTTAGTTACTAGGGACTGAATGCAATACAGTAGGCCTTATATATATCAAAATACTATCAAAATATATTTGAAATGTTCACACACATATATATTAATGTGTTAAAGACAAAATATTATTATAAAGAATCTCTTGGTAATACTTGTAAAATACAGAATTAATCTATGAGAAATACAAAATTATGAAATTTCATATATATATGGATGTGCAAAAAATCTGTGTACATTTGACAAAAATTAATTTCTTACATTTCAGTCTACCTTACTGACATTGATAAAAGTCTTTATGAAAGATTTTTAAAGTATTATAGATTATAACAATCACAAGATCAGGGGTAAGAGTTGAGTTTCTAGACCTTCAACCTGAGCTAGTTATTTACCTATGTCTTAGTGGTTTTAGTGATGACATGCATATCATGATATCTACCTCAAAAGGTGCCTCAGTTAGTCTTTTCAGCCCACTGTAACAAAACACCGCAGATTGAATGGTTTGAAAACAATAGACATTTATTTTTGATAGCTCTGGAAATGGGAATTTTAAGATCAAGGTGCTGGCAGACTCCGTCGTGGATGGTTATCTTTTTGCTGCATTCTCACATGAATGAAGGGAAGAGGGAGCTCTCCAAGGTCCATTTTATAAGAGCACTAATCCCATTCATGAGGGCTTCATTCTCAGGACCTAATCACCTCCCAAATGCCCCACCTCTAAATACCATCACATAGTATTTTTGGATTAGGTTTCAACATGTAAGTGTGGGGAGACACAGTTAGTCTCCACAGCAATGTGCAACTGAGAAACAGCTAATATGAGATGCTCAAAAACTCTCCTGCCCTTTTTTGCCTCATTATTTAAAATGCCACTCTATAAAATATGAGCATTTTATTATTATGTACTTTTCAAGTACATTGATTCTGATGATCTTGTATACAGAGGAAAAGAATTTAGTAAAAAGGGAAAAGGAAATAGTTCACATATTTGTGGCCATCTATCTGAGCCAAATGTTTTAAGTAGGCAGCTCCTGATTGTGAGACTATGTTCAGTTAATGGCACCAGCATACTAACATTAGCCAATGTACACTGAAGTCCTACTTGATATTTGCTGTGCAAGTTTAGGAGCCCAGTTTATGATTTCCTTCATAACAGATCACTGTTTTTCTTGATGAGAGATGAGCTTAAGGCCACCCAAAAATAGGTTTGATCATTTTTTTCCAATACTTATTTCATAGTAACCTGTGAACTTACAAAGATGAGAGACCCTCGCATCCTGACAAGTTGCAATGTCAAGTACAAAAGAGACTGTCTGATCTAAAAAGATGAGCACTGACTGCCAGCCAACCCAGGTTTTAGAGAAATGTAATACTGATTTGAGAAATATCTGACTAAAGTCCCCAACAAAATGAAGGAACTTTCAAATGTCTTCTTGAATCTTCTGTTTGAATCAGTTTAGCTGTAAGATATGAGTTGGTATTTTTAGTTTTAAATGTTGGAGGACATCTCTAAGCTTTTCATATAGCCAGCAAGTCTATTTGCTGCTTAACTCTACCCATAGGTCAAGATAATAACATCATAACATATATTATCATCATACATGATGTTATTACACCATATATGTAATCATATGATGTAATAACATGATATATGAGTACATAAAAGAACATGTTTTATCTTATTTTTCACAACATTCATATAATCAGATTAATTACTTATTAGGTTGGTAATATAAAACTTGAAAAGAGGGATGCTAGAACAATGTAGCTTATATAGTCTTGTAGTCATATTAAACAGCTCTTGAAGGTGTCTTAGTAGCTTGTGTAAAGGACCACAGATAAGGGCAGTCAAGGTATGGTTGTATATTTTTCATTTATTTTGTGGGTGAAATGATACAGAATGAGAACAATAATGATAACAATAAGTTATTGTAAATTTATCATATGCTAGATATTATGCTAAGTTCTTTATGGATATTATTTTTTTTAGCATTCAACATATCCCTTTAAGAGATGTAGGGCACTATTTCTATTGCATAAAAAAATAAAACTAAAGCTTAAATCATAAAACGACTCTGTCAAAAGTCACACAACTACTAAATGGTACAATGCTAACTTAATTCCAGTGTCTATGGGTTCTTAGGATTAATAGTGTTTGTTCCTTTTAGTGAATATCATGTTATTCTGCACCACTTTTACTTTAACTGGCATGAAAACAGAAAACTAAATAACTCTTATAATCACATCATGAATCAGACAACTTACATCTAAATGTCTTTATGATTAGAGCCTAGTCCTTCTTATTTTTGAAAGAGTATATCATTCTTTTGACCCTGAGATATTTATGTCAATCGTCATGAAAACATTTTTGACAGTAAAATCAATTATAGTTTGAAAAATGTTTAAGTGGTAGTGACAGAAATGCTATCAATCTAACGTTTACAAAAACAGAAAATGAATACTCTTTATATATAATATCTAGAAAGTTATCTCTGTACTGGAAGAGTAAAATACTCTTGTAGGGATTAAGAATTAAGTGAGCCTCAAACAGATTTAGGAAAAATAGATTAGATTTCTGTTTTAATTTGTACCAGTTAAGGTGCTATGAACAATGCCAGTGCCATCTTAATAAATAATTACAATGGAACTTTGTGGGCTAAAGGCATTTAATATAAATAATGTGCTGGGACCAATTAGCATCCCTAATGAAATATATAAGGCAACTTTAAATGACATAAATTGAAATGTGCAAAGCAGGGGAAGGTAAATTTTCTGGGAGAGCTTTAATACACTTACTTTGGAACAGTACCAGAGCTTTCATGTCCTGTGAACAACATCTAAAATCATGTCAGAGGGAATCAGATTAGATATATTGTCTTTAATTGGCTTCTCCTTTATAGGAACAGAACTATATATATATATATACACACACATACATACACACTAGAGTGGTTTGTGCCAAAATGTACATTAGAAACAATTAGAAAATGAGAATGAGTATTGGAACAGATTGAAGGTAAGAATGTTTGTGTAAAAAAATGGCCAAATCTTTAATACAAGCAATGGATTAAGAATAAAATTTCCAAGAATCTAGATTTATCTGTATAGGAAAACTCAGGATTGTTCAATTTTCTTCCTCATGCATTTCAGAACTTACAGAAGTATTCATATCTATGATATACCAATGAAAGACCTTAAAGCAAACATGTTTATAAAATCATAATATATATTATCTATTCTTAGAGCTCTGTCAGTATACCTACCGTGCAAGGGTCTTTAGGGACAAGAAGGAGAATGAGTAATAAAGTAGGAGCAAGAGGAGAAGAGGGAGGAGGGGAGGATGGGAAGGAGAATCAGGGGAATGAGAGGAGAGAGGAGGGAAAGAAGTTTGGAGGTGGGGGAGAGAGAACAAGAAAAAAATTTTTGCAAGAGTAATTCAATTATATTCTCTTATTTATTATCACTCCAAATAAAAATGTCATATTCACTTTAGAATAGCTACTGTCTACTGCCTCATCTTTTCTTCTCTTCATTCTCTACTGCCTGTGTCCCAAGTAGAATAGCTACTGTCTACTACCCAATGTCCCAAGCTACCCTGGTGTTATTTCAGGTTATTTTGCTGCTTGTGTTTTCTAAATATCACAGGGTCTCTCCCTGCTCTGGTTGTTCAGATCTGTTCTTTATCTCAATAACCATGAGTTTTGCTCGTGTACTCTAATATGACATGTTAAAATTAAAAGTTCTTTGTAAAAACTAATTGTAAAGAAAAAGGCAAAGAAAAACTTACAGAATATAGTGTACCATATATAATATCATAGTCCAAAAGTCAATACCCTTAATATATTAAGAGATTTGTCACACAACAAAAAGAAACAAAATCTAGGAGGAAAAACAATTGTCTGATAATATAGAAAATAATTAACCAGTAAACATGTACAAATATTTAATCTTTATTAAAATTAAAGAAAAACAAAACTTTACCCATATTATATTATTTTTATCTCTTAAACTGTTAATCAAAAGAATATTTATACATGATTTAGCAATAACTTTTAGGAATAAACTTCAGGTAAATTAACAGAAATAAAGTACTTTTGTTATGATACTACTTTTAATAATGAAAAACTGAAAGCTTTCTAAGTATCCCCAAATTGGAATGTGGTTAGTTGTATAAATGGATATATATGGATATATAAATGGCAATATTGGTTTCATTAGGTAATAAAATTATATGTTTTTTATTTTATCCTTATGTGTTTATATAGATATATAAAGGTATATATTTCACCATAAACCTGTTATAGTTTTACTCAGCTTACTTACCAATATCTACATAATTTTCTTGAAATTTTGTTATTCATTCTAAGTAGAAACTCTAGTCATGACTTATGCATTTTTCATCTACCGATGTGTATAAAAATCCTACCAACTTTATCTACCTTTGCCATTTCTATACAATGGTATTTTGTGCATGTATACAGTTGTACACATGTATTTTGTATATGTTTTCAACTGTACATGTATATTTTGTACAAGTGCACAACCGTATATTGGTTCCGCAAGGGCAAAACCTTCTCTTCATAGCAGATTAATCAGTGGGGAACTATATGAACTCATATAATTGCTAAATTCAAGAGTGGGCACAACAGACTTTGAATTGAGATTAGACTTGTAACATTAAAAATTCTATTGATTGATTTCCAGACATGTGCCTTCCATTTGCTAGCAAACATTAGTGCAAAGTGTTCAGGCTTCCATGGAGTGTAAAGTCTCAAAATCCATAAAAGAGGGTTCTTTAAAATTGTGTACATTTTCAGAAAAAAAAGTCAGAGACCAGAAAAAATAGAAAAGATCAACAAAACTAAGAGTAATTGTTTTGGAAAGGACAAACAAAACTGACAGACTTTTAGCTAGATGAGGAAGAGAAGATTTAAATAAAATTAGAAATGAAAGAGGAAACATTAAAATTGATACCACAGAATTATAAAGGATCATGGGAAACTACTATGAATAGTTATATGCCAACAACTTCGATAACCTAGAAGAATTGGGTAAATTGCTAAAATCTTACCAACGCTGAATCATGAAGAAATAGAAAATATAAACTGACCGATAACAAGTGAGGAGATTGAATCAGTAATAAAATACATCTCAACAAAGAAAAGCCTAGGATTAAATGATTTCACTGGTAAATTCTACCAAATATTTGAAAAAGAATTAATACCAATCTTTCTCACACTCTTCCTAAGAAATTTAATTGATGAAACACTCCCAAACTCATTTTATGATAACAGAATTAACCTGATACCAATGTCAGATATGGACACTACACAAAAAGAAAATTATAGATCAATGTTCCTGATGAAATTAGATGCAGGATTTTCAACAAAATATTAACAAACCAAGTGCAATAGCACATTATAGGGAGTATACAGCACAATGAAACAAAATTTGTTCCTGGGATGCAAAAATGGTTTAGCATATGCAAAGCAATAAATATGATACACCATATTCATAGAATGAAAGCTAAAAATTATAATCTCAACAGATGCAGAAAAGCACTTGACAAAATATGCAAATCCATTCATGATTAAAAAATGGGTATAGAGAAACAGATCTCAACATAATAAAGGCTAATATGACATACCCACAGCTAACATCTTATTCAACAGTGAAAGGCTGAAAGTTTTTCCTCTAAGATAAGGGTGACTGCTCTCCTCACTTCTGTTCAACATAGTACCAGAAATCCTAGCTGGAGCATTTAGTCAAGATAGAGAATAAAAGGCATCCAGATAGGAAAAGAAGAAGTAAAATTGTCTCTTTGTGTAAGATATGGTCTTATATGTAGAAAATCCTAAAGACTCTACCGAAAAACAGAAAGAATTAATAAATAAATTTAGTAAAGTTGCAGGAAAAAAATCAACATACAAACATCAGTTGTGTTTCAATACATTAACAATGAAACATCTGAAAAATAAATAAAACTATCTCATTCACAAAAGCATCAAAAACAGTTTACTTAGGAATAAATTTAACTAAAGAGGTGACAGATCTGTGCACTAAAATCTACCAGACTTTGATGAAAGTAATTGAAATTGGTTTATTTCACATAGCATAATGCTCTACAGTTCCATCAATGCTATTGCAAAGGGTAGGAGCCCCTTTTTTTCCTTCTGGACACAGCTGTACTTGAACAACAATATAAATAAATTATTTAATTAATTAAAAATAAAATATTTTCTATTATGTAAAAATGATTGAAGATGCACAATCAAATGGAAAAAAATTCCTTGTTCATCAAAGTCTTTTCTGGTTCAAAATTCCAAAGGCATTTTTCACAAAAGATAAAAATAATTCTAAAATTTTATGGACCCACAAATACCCCAGACAGCCAAAGCAATCCTGGGAAATAACAAAGCTGGAGACATCTCACTTTCTATTCCAAACTATATTACACAGCTACAGTAAACAAAACAATATTGTACTGGCATAAAAATAGACACATAGATTAATGGAACAGATTGGAAAGCCCAGAAATAAATTCTGCCATATAAAGTCAGCTAATAATATTTGACAAGAAAGCCAAAAGTACTCTGTGGGAAAACAGTCATCTTTTTGATAAATAGTTTTAGGAAATCTGGATAACCACATACAAAAGAATGAAATTGTACTTTTATTTTCCACAACTCACAAATGATCTTGAAATGGATTAATACTAAACACAAAACCTGAAACACTAAACCTCCTAGAAGCAAACATAGGGAAAAGCTCCTTGACATTTGTCTTGACAATACTTTTTTGGATATGACATCAAAACCTAAGCAACAAAAGCAAAATTAATGTGTCTCCATTAAACTAAAAAGCTTCTGCTGAGCAAAAGAAACAATGAACAATGAAAAAAGGAAAATGGGAGAAAAATATATTTTAATTGTTTATATAAATATATATAGATATATAAATATATCTATCTAAAGATTGATAGATAGATAGAGACTGTCCAGAAATTACCTTGCCATGCAGCTATGTAATATAAATGGAGATGTTTATTAAAGAAGATATGATACACAAGAAACATTGTACATAGGACCCTGATGCCTCAGTCCCCTTCAAAGTAGGCACCTTGGGACCACACACAGTTCTGCCAATCGCCATCAGCTGCCCCATTGTATTTTCCTGAATGCCATAGATTGTCTGAAATCTCTTCTGAAAGGTGATTTTAGTTTTGGAAAAGACAGAAGTCACAGGGCCCCAAATCTGGGCTGTAGGGGCTCTGAGTCACCAGAGTGATTTGGTGTTTCACCAAAAATCTCTGCATGAGATAAGATGTATGAGTGGGGGGAGCATTGTTGTGATGAAACTGCCAATCACCAGTTGCCCATAGCTGCAGCCTTCAGAATTATCTGAATAGTTTCTGCAGAGGAATGTTTGGGGTTAATACAAAAATCAATGCAGATTCATTGCTGGAACTACCATATAATCAAGCAATCTCACTTTTGTATATATATGCAAAGGACATGAAAACAGCATTGTAAAGTGATACCTGCACTCCCATGCTCATTGAAGCAGTATTCACAATAGCTATGATATGAGATGTGGAAACATCCTAAGTGTCTGTCAATAGGTAAATGGATAAAGAATATGTGGCATGTATACACAATGGAATATTATTGTTTAGCCATGAGAAAGAAGGAAATACTTTCATTTTCAACAACATGAATAGACCTTAAGGGCATTATGATCAATGAAATAAGTCAGACAAAGAAAGACAAATACTGTGTGATATCACTTATATATGGACTCCAAAAAAGACACAGTAAGAGAAAGAGAGAGTATAATGGTAGTGACCAGGAACTGGTAGTGGGGGGATGATGATGATGACGGTGAGGAATAGGAGGATATATTGGTCAAACAGTACAAACTTCCACTTACAATATGAATAATGTACATCATGATTATAGTTAATAATGTATTATACACTTGGAAGTTGCTAAGAGAGTACATCTTAAGTGTGCTCAACACAAAATAATAAATGGTGATTATGTGATGTGAAGGAGGTATTAGCTAAAGCTAAAGTGGTAATCATTTTGCAATATATGTGTATCACATCAACATGTTGTACACCTTAAACTTATACAATGTTATATGTCAATTGTATCTCAATCTTGGAAAAGTGAACTGAGTTTTAATCCCAGGCAAAGGACTTTGATTGGTTTGGTTATGTCACATAAATTGAGTACTCTGATTATTAGAATGGGTCTAATAACTCCTGTCTAGCAGAGGAAGAAGACCCTTAATTGACAACCCTGCCAGAAGGATGGGTGGGTTCCAATAAAAACATGACGGAAGTAGCAGGAGACAAAAATATGGCTACCACATTCCAGTACGTGAACGTTCCAAATTTAATCCTATATTCATTTATTGTCTAAGTCCTTTTTCTTGCCCTCCTCTATACAGTTTACACCATAATTGTATAGATGCTTTGAATTATATTTAATTACATTTTCTGATACACTCTTCTTTTTGCATATTTACGTGTTTATATCTTGAGAAATGGCTCATTTCCCCTGATCTTATTTAGATTTTTGCATATTTATTAGGCACCGACATTTCAGTAAAATCACTATGTATATTAGCATTGTTAGAAATGCCATTATATAGTGGAGGGACTACTTTTATGAAAATCAAAAGGATTGTAGAGATAGTTGGGACAAATGCCCATCATTCAATTCTTTCTGCTGCACAACTCACTTGCTTTTTATGTCACTGATAGCGCTTCTTTGAAGTTGCCTCTATGTACACACGGTTTCAGATTTTTATCTCTTTTTTTTTCTTTAGTGAGTAGTTGATTAACATTAGGTATTACTGGAAGTATTATAGGGTGAAGATTAAAAGACTTAGTTGTATTGTCCCTAATCAACTTTCTCATTCTCTACCAGTACTCACTTTATACTCTTCCAGACTTGGAGGGCATACTTTAATGAAACATGCATACACAATGAAATGTTACCTTAAGTAATCTTTATTCTACCAGGAGATGTGCCTGAGAAGAGAGCCTCTTCAGCTATTAAGATAAAACTCTGCAACTGAGGGAGGGTATTGTGTTTGGACACAGCTTTTATATTTATGGTTTTTATTCAGTTAAGGACATCACAGTAATTTATAAAGCTTTTGGCACATGCATGTTGATTAGTTTTGCAAATAGCCACTCATCAAACTGAACAATATTCCTGCTAGAGGGGCAATAAATAATGGCAATTTATTTTTTAATACCAAATGTAACATCAACTGTCAATTAACTGTATTAATGACAGAGATGGAACATAAAAATTCCCAGCATTATTCTGACAAATAATTGAAATCAATCCTTTATTATTTGTTACACTGCAAAAGCAAAATTGAATTCCTTGAATTGCATGTTCATCTGAATTTCACTGTACTAATGAAGGGAAAAATGAGAAAAAAGTCATTCAGCAAAGGAAGGAGAGCTCAATGGACTGGATAATTTACAAACTATAGAATCAATTCTTGAATAATCAAGGGTTTGTTGTATCTCTTCTGAAAAGACCTAGAAGGAAAAATAGCACTTGTGTTAAGTAATAGAGCTCAAAAGTATGTTTTATGGAATTATATTTATTTCATAATTTTGTTAATTTTTCTAATTGTCTTTAAGCTTTCACGCTGAATTTATATAAAAGTTCAGTAATAATTCTTTAAGGCAGAATGCATAAGGGAAGGAACTCTGGCGTGGGGAGCCTTGAGCTCTAGTCCCAGTAAACACTAATGTGACACTTTGGATACTTAAAATAAACTTAACCCATTGAACTTACCCATTCTGCATAAGTCCTTCTGATAATTACCAAAGTTAGTAATCACACAAATGATTAAACTATCTCTCTAGAGCAACATATAAGTTTTAGGGGGGTAAAAAAAGGATATATAAATAAATCTAATACAAGTTACTATAAACAATATACTAAGGAAAAAATAGAAAGTAATTATTGCTAATCACATTAAAATTGCTAATCACTTCTTCATGAAAGAAGTACTATTTGAAAGATTCTAAAGGTTAGCAAGTATGGCAAGGGGTAATAAAAGGTAAATTAATGATAGTGCAATAATGAAGGAAGAAATCAGAAAGCATGCTCAGGGATAAGCAGAAATTTCAACTTAAATATAAAAAATATGAAGTCAACCTGGCTGGCATAGCTCAGTGGATTGAGCGCAGGCTGAGAACCAAGGTGTCGCAGGTTCGATTCCCAGTCAGGCCACATACCTGGGTTGCAGACCACGGCCCCCAGCAACCACACATTGATGTTTCTCTCTCTCTCTCTCTCTCTCTCTCTCTCTCTCTCTCCCTCCCTCTCTTCCCTCTCTAAAAATAAATAAATAAAATATTTTAAAAATATGAAGTCAAGTAATGAAATTAAAGTAAGAAGGTGGTGGGAAAATGGAAACAACTGTATTTTTACATTATTAATAAAAGTGATTAAGAAGAAAAAATGAAGTTAGAAGGGAAAAAAAAACAATTGGAGCCAATTCACATAGGGCTTTCAATATCAGAGACTTCAGTGCGAGATAGTAATACAGAAAAAATGTTGCCTTTAAAGTTAGAATTTTATTCCATCTTGGACTTGTAGCTCACCAGTTGGTGTAAATAACCTAACTACTTCTGTCCCTATTTGCTCATCTGTAGAATTGCAATAATACTACTTGTGTTAACATGAAGCCTAGAAACTACATATGTAAAGCATCTAACATTGTTTGTATCTGATAGGTATTGTCTGCTCCACAAAATATAGGGAGTCATGATGTCTCTTGTTATAGAAAAGTACTGGGGTTGAAAATACAAAAATGTTTTGCATAAAGTGACATCAGAAGCAGTGAGACCAGACAGGATGTTACAACAGTAGTCCAGGAATTAGATGAATATGGTAATATGGTGGATGACAGTTCATAGGGGAACCACTTTGTAAACCAGAGAGAACAGTTGAAGCCGAAAGTGTTGTTGGACAATTTTCCACCACTTATTCAGGAAAAGGTTGAGGAAGGGTAAAAATCACCACTTGCCATACTCAGAATTACACAGGTGAGTCTCAGAGTGATGTTTTCATGGTTTTGTGGGACACTTCTGAAAAGAACATAATGATTCCTGAAGTTAAAATGAGTTTTCTGAACAATCTAAGTGGAAGAGACAAAGAATAAATATCACCTTTATACTATGGATAAAGACACAGAGAGATTTGATTAAATAACTGGTACTGAGGTTTAAAAATAATCAACATTTGTAAAAATAAAACTTTATATTAACTGGTTTCTATTTTAAGAAACTATGACTTGCCTAAGCACTAAAATAACTCCAAATTAATAAAAGACCATTCCTAATAATTCATTACAAAAACTGGGATTGATGAGTAACCTTTTGATTCACTGACTACAACAGTAGAACTAAATTTAAAATAGTGGTTCTACTGCTGATGATAGTGCCAACAATAATAAAATAATACCAAGAGTAATAAAAAGAATGGTTGATATTTATTCATTACTCACTGTGGAATAGGAATTAAGATGATAATATTAAACACCCCATTGGTAAGGAGAGGAAAGTAACTCACTTCTAGAGAAATTAAGTAACATTACATGGTCAAACTACTAAAAACTGGCAGTATGTTTTAATCTGTTTTCTATCAGTTACCCATTTCCTGCCACTCAGAGTGAAATAGGTTTCACACGCTATTTGCAGGTTGAAGAATAGGAAAAACATTAGTCTGTTATGCCTTTCTTTATGTCAGAGACTAGGCAATGTGCAAGATGTTCAAGAACATTAAATTGGTGCACCATTCTTCTACTACCTAAAGCTCAGGAACTTCATCATATCTTTTCATGGTGTTCTCTGTCTACCATAATTAACTCTTCTTGTATATATCAGGGTGAATGTAATAACCAAAACACAATTGCATTGGAGATAGAATAATAGGTAGGAAAAATAATAGGAAAATTAGACAGGAGATATTAATTGCATCATTTTTATGAAAAACATCAGCTAAAAGGACATATATCTATTCAAATATCTAAAATTATACAAACAAACATACATAATAAAAATAAAAAATAGCCCTGGCTGGTGTGGGACAGTGGATTGAGCACCTGCCTGGCAACCAAAGGGTTGCCAGTTCTATTCCCAGTGAGGGCACATGCCTGGATTGTGTGCCAGGTCCCTAGAGTGGGGCACATGAGAGATAACCACACGTTGATGTTTCTCTCCCTCTCTTTCCCTCTTTCTAAAAATAAAAATCTTAAAAAAATGTTGAGTCTGGAAAAAAATGAAAGTTTTGAAAAATAAAAACAATAACTTCATAATTTAAGAAATATAACAATAATCTTGTTTAGAAACACATATAAGAATAGCATCAAATTTTTATCATAATTTTGAAATCTTGAAGTTATTAAGAACTTTTGTAGATTTCTTCAAGGTTTAAAATTTGTCACTAATGATGTTTGTATCTAATAAGAACATAATTTGGAAAAGCAATGAAGAGATATCCCAATATATATAAGAAAATGGGGGGGAACCTGATAAAAGATGAATTAAGATAAAAAATGAAATAAGGAAGTAGAATATGTATGTACTTGTAAAAAATAAAATATTGACAATTTATTAATGAACTCTCAGAGATTAATGAAAATAAAATAACATTTTTAAAAGAACAGACAGACTGAAAAATACAATAAAAATAAACTGTTAAGTACATCAAAATAAAAAAAATAAATAAAAGAACAGATGGACAGAATCATGTCCAGTAGCATAAAACTAAGTCCAAACAATTGATAAAAACATGAGTTAAAGCTTAACAGAAATGTAAAAAATGAGCAAAAAATTACTTTCAAAACTATAAAAGTATTTTGAGTGACAAAAAAGGTCAATTTAATCATTTTTTGAGGGAAACATTCAATTTTAAGACTAAGATGAAGTGAACAAATTTTTTCTTAAAAAAATGTAACTACCAAAACTTACATAAGAAGAGAGACACAATATGAGCAGCCTGTAACTATTACAGCCTTAAATATTCAGCAAAAGAACATTTGAGACCAAGATTGCTTCAGAAGTGTATTCTACACCACACTTAAGAAAATACTACACAAATCCTTCCATAGAATAGAAAATGTGGGAACAGTGTTTAATTTGATGTGACCACTGTTACTTTGAAAACAGCTTAATGAGGACATTATAATTCAGAAAAATCCCTAAACCAATTTCACTAAGAATCACAAATGCAAAATATGAAATAAAATATTAACTCATTAAATGTAATTTTTAAAATATGATGTCACAATTTTTTGTTCTCAAGAACATGATGTTAATTCAACATTAATCTAATTAAGTTTGTACCACATAAATGTTTTACCACACTGGCAGAAAAAATGGTTGTATAATCATTTGAGTAGTTCTATGAAAAAAATTTGACAAATCAATATCTATTCTTCATAGGCTTTTTCCACAGTAGAAATATAAGTTAATCTGATAAAAATTAATTACAAAAACCCAACCATAATTAAACACCATACTAAACATTATACTGGTTTTTAGAATCTTAAAAGCTCTCTCTCATATTCTAAATGACAAGATTCCTGTTGCAATAGTATTTGTAATATAAAGTACTTAGAAATATATTTATTAATGGTATGAAAAAAACTCTATACAAAATACTGCACTAGAAGAAAGGATCTGATAGTCATGGGTTACATGGTCAGTTTTGCTTGAATGACCTACAGATTAAACTCAATCTGATCAAAATTCCAACTCTGGGCATTTGTGTATAAACTAATAAGCTGACTCTAAATTAAAGAAAGTGCAAAGGAGCAAGCACATAAAGTCATAATTTATTATAAAGCTAAAATAATTAAGATGGGGTCATATTGGCACAGGATAGACAAACACAAAAATAGAATATAATTGATAGCCCAAAATATAACTCACACTTGATTTTTGACAAGGTAACATTGCAGACCAACAGGTGAGACTTAGTCTGCTTTATTCATACGTTATGACAGTTGGATACCCACATAGCAAAAACAAACAAACAAACAAACAAAAAACCTTTCTTATGACATTCCCCAAATAAATACTGTGCAGATTGCAGTTATATATTGTAGTTCTAGTAAAAGCCAGAATATTTCTAGAAGAAAAAATGAAAGTTTCTTCATGATATTTGGGTAAGCAAAGTTTTCTTAAACATGACACAAAACACTCTATAGTGTACCACATTAAATATTAGAACTCTGTTTATCAAAAGACACTATTCAGAAAGTGAATAGCTAATCAATGATTAGTCATTGCACAACATATCACCAAGAGAGAATTTATACCAAGAGTATGTAAAGAATTCTTACAAGAAGAAAGCATAGGTAACACAAGATAATTATTGCCTTACAGTTTAAACAGGACTATCACAAACTCAAATGTCCAATAAATATGTGAGAAATTTCTCAACTTTCTTTAACAGAATGAAAATACTATAAAAATATAGGGGAATAGTATATGTCATAATAGATGAAATTTTTAAAAAATTAATTTAGAGTTATGTAAACATGCACTGTTGTTGGAAGTACAAGTTGTTAGAGCCTCTGTGGCATAAATGTTGATATTGTTTACTAAAATTGATATGCATACCCTATGACCCAATAATTTTATGCCAAGGTATTAAGGTACACACCCAGTGGAATTCCAGGCAGTATACAAAAATACATGCATAAGTTCATGGCATAATACAACAAAATATAACAACACAAAATGGGAAACCACTTAAATCTCCATCAACAACAGAATGGATGTATAAAGTGTGGTAAATTAATTCAGTGAAATGCTATAAACTGCAAGACAACTATAGGAATTAATATAACTGACCTAAAGTTTAGCTAAAGAAACCAGACATTAAGTAGTGCATCTGTGCTGGTCTCATTTACATAAAGTGCAACATAAGTGAAACTACCCCATGGTGTTAGAAGTTCAGAGAGTGCTTACTTTCACAGAGGAAGGTAATAGGAAGCATGGAGAAAAGAGCTTTTGAGGTATGGATAAAATTTCATTGATTAACTTAGGTGGTAGTGATCCAGGTTTCTGGGGTTAGTGGTCATACATTGAACTATATTGTTATTTTTGTGCACTTTTCTGAGTGAATAATATACTTCAAAAAGTGTTAATAAAATAGCAACCCAATTATGATTTATAACACTTCTAATTTTCTTTTTTTGTTAAATTATTAATCTGGTAATGGCACATTTAAGATGAATGTTGCACTTTTGGTCTGTTGTCTTTTTGAAAATGATAAGAAATAAAGTTGTCTAGAGAACACCTAGGTCCGTGGAATTATGGATAAATGGCTAAATATTCAAGGAATGAATGTTATAATTAGGAGAATGCATAATAGTAGGGAGAGGAAACAGGGTTAAAGAAAAGTTTATTACTTAAAAATATGCACATGGAAAGTGTCTTACTCTTTTTTAAAGAAAATATGTTTTCTGTAAAAAATATTCTCGAAGTATATTTCTTTCTCTTTACTTTCTTCTACTTAGAACTCACTTTTTAAATAAACCTTGACTCTTATGACATCCAGATAGTCCTAATAAAGTGAATTTCATTCTGCAAGGTAGCTTACCCCTCCTGGGTAGAGAAAGTGTCCTCCCCTCCGAATTAATACCTAGTAGGATCTAGCTGGTGGGTGAATGTTTAAACGCTGCTGGAGGTGGTCTACTGCCTTAAGCTCTTGAGGACTGTTTCCTCAATTGTTGCTTTTTAACTTGGTTTTCTAGCTATTTCGAGATTCAGAAAAAAGATAAGCGGGGCGGGCGGAGGGGGGGGGAAACCTGTGTAAAGGGGTGGAGATACTTCTAAGATGTATAGTTAGCTATTACATGATTAAAACTATCTCCATGTTTAATTCTATAAGAAATGTAAGTGTTACCTACTATTTCAAACTGAAAAGTTTCAAACTGATGAGCAACATAACCAAGTTCCCTACAATATGCAATCTGTTTTAATAAGTTAAATTTTTTCCTCTAGGAGTCTCTGTCATTTTGCTACATTTTTTTCAAGGATAAGATAGTAAGTGATGATTTGTCATAAGCAGTTTAGCAGGGATTTATTCATTACACTAGTGTATTAGTTTCTGTGGCTGCTGTAACAAATTGCCACAATCTGGTGGTATAACAGCAGGAATTTGTTCTCTCACAGTTCTGGAGGCCAGAAATTGGAAATCAAGATGTGAGCAGGGATGTACTTCCTTTGGAGGCTCTATAGGTAAATCCATTCTTTGCCTTTTGTAGCTTCTGGTGGTTGTGACATTCTTTTGTTTGTAAATGAATCACTCACTGTAAACTCTGCCTCCACTTGTGTTTGGTGTTCATTCCCTCTCTGTTCTTTTATAATATACTTGCTATGGTCTTTAAGGCCCACCTAAGTCACCCAGAATAATCTCCCCATGTCAAGGTCTTTAACCACATATGCAAAGATACTTTTTTAATAAAGTAAGTTTTATAATTTCTAGGGGTTAGGACCTGATACATTTGAGAGGCCATTATTCAGCATCTACGTCTATTAGAGAGATTCCCAGCCTGACGTAAGAAAGCAAAATATAAATAACAATATTTATAACTGATAGTAACCTATAATTATAATTATAAGTTACTATCCTTATATATAACTTATATCCCTATATATATATATAGGGATATATATAAGGGATATATATAAGGGATATATAACTTATATCCCTTATATATAACTTATATCCCTATATATATATATAGGGATATATATATAGGGATATATATAAGGGATATATAACTTATATCCCTTATATATAACTTATATCCCTATATAACTTATAATTATAATTAAATTATAATTATAAATTATAATTTATAATTGATAGTAACAATGAGGAAATGGTTCAAAGAGCAGAGTATCTCTAAGTGGAGGATTGAAACAGAAATAAAGCAATGAACATTGTGGTCATGAAGAAAGGAAAAAGAAAGATCCTGAAATGGGATGCAAATTTATAATGCAAATGCATGCCTTCTAGTTACTGTTTTATTTGGGAACTCATGCAGCTTTCATTTGCATCTATACTTTCTTATAACATTTTAAGTATGGTATAGCACAATAGAGCCAGCTGCTTTCAGCATTATAACAGAATTTTTAATGCACTATAGTCCATATGAAAAAATGAATATATAATATAGGTGACTCAGAAACATCACCCTCACAAAACATACCAGATGATTACTCACCAATCCAGTGACCATCTGCTTGGCCTTTCTTCTTATGAAATTTCAAGAGGAGACCTCTGGAAAATGACTGTGGTACTTGGGTTGTCAGTTATGGACATTTTGAAACCCAGCCATCTCCTTTTTACTGTTGTCATTCCTTTGGTGAACAGTTTGCCATATTTCTCTAAATGGTTGTGATATAACATTCACCAGCTCAGCCTTTCGGTTTTCTTACTTGTTCTCCAATGAAAAAAGATGAGCCCGGCCTCACAGAGTTATAGAGTTTGAAACAGGGGTGACTATTTCCCACCACAGTTATCATTTGCTTATTAAGATGCACAACATTAGAAACTGGGGTATTTGCTCAAAATTTAAACCTATCTTGGATTGACAACCAGGAGTTATATAATTTACTAGAGTCAACTTTCCAAGCAAAATAATATAAATTTTTTAAATTTATGAGATAATTTATGATCAGGATATTTCTTTGTAAGCAGCTGAACAGTAAAATGTGGATAATGAGGTGAGATTCAGACTTTTTTATACAGTACTTCACGACCTTTTGCCAGAAGTGCGTTGGTAGCCTCTCAACTTGTCTCTCTGCCTATGGTTTTTTACTTACATGTATATTTATCATTCAGCTTTCAAAGTAATGTTTTTAAGCTTAAAACATATGTCCCAAATGCAGAATTAAATATTGATGTATTCATTCAACAAATTATTGAGTACATAAAGAGAATTAAACACTGTCCTTGAGAATGTTCAACATTTTGACTTATGTACATCAGATCTACACACAAATAACTTTAATATAAGATTGAAAATGGAACTGTTGATGAGAAAGGTAAAAACAAATTCTAGAAGAGGGAAAGATATTTCCTAGTATAAGGTAAAATATGAATTTGTGGAGGAAGTACTTCCTAAGATTGGACATTTGCATACAAAGACTTAGCAGGAACAGAGAAGAGCTAAGAAACTTTTACTTGATTCTTTTCATAATTTTTAATCACTGGCCACTTTGAAGAGGATGTATTCTATAATGTTTAACTTTGGATAAGGTAACATTTATGAAAATGTGACAAGTAGCTTCAGTATGAATGGAGAACAATGAAATAAGGAATTTACCACAATGATGAGTATTGACATTAAGGAATTATCCTTTAAAATGCAGAGGGATTTTTTAAAGGTACAATTAGAAAAACTTGGTGAACAATTATATACAGAATTGTGAAGACAAAGCAAGTTTTCTTTTGGCTGATTTGAGGGATAATGATGCCATTCTGTAACAAAGAAAATTAATGAAGAGAAGGTTTGCAACAGAAGAAGGAACAGAATAAGATTTGAGAATCAAGAAGATTTTAATTTGGTATCCTTTCAAATGGGTATTCTTTTTTAAAGTATATTTTATTGATTATTCTATTATAGATGTTTCATTTTTTTCCTCCCATCTATCCGCCTCCATCCTGAAGCCCCCTCCCTCTAGCATTTCCCCCACTTAGTTCATGTCCGTGGGCTGTACATATAGGTTATTTGACTTCTTCATTTCCTATACTATTCCTAACCTACCCCTGTATATTTTATGTCTATGAATTATGCTTCTTATTCCCTGTACATTTCCCTTCCATTGTCCCCCTCCCCTTCCCACTGATAACCCTCCATGTGACCTCTATTTCTGTGATTCTGCTGCTGTTCTCGTGGTTTGATTAGTTTTTTGTTTTTATCTGTTAGGTTTAGTTGTTGATAGTTGTGTTTGTTGTCATTTTACTCTTCATAGTTTTTGATCTGCTATTTCTTGGGTAAGTCCTTTTAACATTTCATATAATAAGGTCTTGGTGATGATGAACTTCTTTAACTTGACTTTATCTTGGGAAGCACTTCGTTTGGCCTTCCATTCTGAATGAAAGCTTTTCTGGATAGAGTAATCTTGGATGTAAGTCCTTGCCTTTCATGACTTCAAATACTTCTTTCCAGCCCCTTCTTACCTGTAAGGTTTCTTTTGAGAAATCAGCTGATAGTGTTTTGAGTACTCCTTTGTAGGTAACTCTCTTCTTTCCTCTTGCCACTTTTAAGATTCTCTCCTCTTTAATCTTGGGTAACTTAATCATGATGTGTCTTGGTGTGTTCCTCCTTGGGTCCAGTTTCTTAGGGACTCTCTGGGTTTTCTGGATCTTGGAAGTCTATTTCCTTCACCATTTTGGGAAGTTTTCCTTCATTATTTTTTCAAATAAGTTTTCAATTTCTTGCTCTTCTTCTTCTGCTTTTGGCACCCCATGATTTGGATGTTGGAGTGTTTAAAATTGTGTGAGATGTTCTTAAGCTTCTACTCATATTTTTGAATTCTTGTGTCTTAATTCTGTTCTGCTTGAATGTTTATTTCTTCCTTTTGTTCCAAATCATCGATTTGAGTCCTGATTTCTTTCCCTTCACTGTTGGTTCCCTGTATATTTTGCTTTATCTCACTTTGTATAGCCTTCATTTCTTCCTTCATTTTGCTATTGAGCTCAATCATTTCTGAGAGCATCCTGATCACTAGTGTTGTGAACTCTAGTTGATATGTTGTATACCTCCTCGTTACTTAGTTATTTTCCTGGAGATTTAATCTGTTCTTTCATTTGACCTATGTCTCTTTGTCTCAGCATACCTGCTATGTTGTGAGTGGTGGAGCCTTTGGTATTGACCAGGGGAGGGCAATGCACATTGCTGTGTTGTGGCACTGTCTGTGAGAGAGGGGTCAAAGACGGAACGATGCTGCTCACTCACTCTCCTCTAGCCCCACTTTTCATCACGTCCCTTGCTTCTCAACTTCTCATAAGCAGATTGTGTCCTTTTACGTGCTGATTCCCAGGTGGGTGGGTTTGTGTACATTCTAAGACCCTGTGGATCTCCCCAAATGGACTCTCTTGTATGGCTGGGAGTCTCTCCCACCTTCTGCAGCCAGAGATTTTGAGTCTTTATTTTCCAGCCACTACCTTGTTAAATATACTCTCCACCCAAGATGCCCATTTCTGCCCCTCCTCCCTGTTTGGATTAATGTTTCTTTAACTCCTTTGTAGTTGGAGTTCTATGTAGTTTGATTTTGTGGCAGTTCTAATTGTTTTTTTTATTTTTAAATTGGTTGTTATCTTTCTTTTGGTTGTGCAAGGAAGTGAAGCATTTCTACTTATGCCTCAATCTTGTCTGGAACTCCTAGTGTCTTTCAAATGGATACTCTTTAAATATATTTTTCTCCTTTTAATTAGAGAAGACCTTGAAAGCTTCATTGAGACAGAGTGAAAAGTGATGTTACTCATCCTAGTGAGTAACATGAGTTTTGTAGTGAGCTGGACCCATCCACTTCAGGACATACATAATAAATGTCCATTACTATTGAAAATGCATGCTTAAGATCAGTCTTGCCTCAACTCCCAAATGTCTTATGCCATTATCACTTCCAATCATATAGAGTTCTAGAAGCATAGCTATCCATTTTGTTATATTTACAGTGATATTTTGACTTCCTCTAGAGAAGTGAGACTGGCTTCTTGGCAACTGATGAGCGGACTTGACATTTAATACAGATATGTTTAAGAGATAACATATTCTGTTTGGTTTATGAGAGCTTTAAAGGGTTTGTTTTGGATATAATGCATATCTGTAATTCAAAAGAGGTTATAGCAGGAGATATGATTTTAAATTTTAATCATTATAATGTTAATAGTTAAAACCATGTTAATTGCAATGCTTTTGGTAATAAAAAGAAGATATAGAGAATCATGATGAGATTAAAAGCACTTGGAAATATTAAGATCGAGTTAAGAGATGAGAAAAGGAAAAGCAAGTAGGGAATAAAACAGGAAAACACTAGCCATAATGGTAAGAAAATAGAAAGATTGTCTAAGAGAAGGCAGGGAAAGATGGACATTTCAAGATGAAGAGATATTGGGTAAAGACATAGAGGAAGTCATCAAATATATTTAACAAAACTTGGTGAGAAATTCAGGTAGAACAATTTATTTAACACACATTGAAGGCTTGAGAGAGGCAAAGAATGGAGATAAATTAGGGACTTCTCATTCAATGTTTAGTATGAATAAAAGACATTTTGTAGATTTTTAAATGCAACAGGATTCAGAGAACACTTATTTGATAGCAAGATTAAATCTTTTTATAGGATTGGGTGATGGAACCAGAAGAGAGGGGCTGATGTACATATAAGAAAGAGATAGTGTAACAGGGTGCAGCCAAGAGGGTAGCCTCAAATAGGGATCTGTAATAAGATCCAGAAGAGCCTGGAGATAATTGGCTCCACACCACAGGGCCACACCTGCCCGGAATCTGGCAGCTGTAGCCAATTGTGAGAGTGTAACAGGGTGCAGCCAAGAGGGGAGCCTCAAATAGGGATCTGCAATAAGATCCAGAAGAGCCTGGAGATAATCGGCTCCACACCACAGGGCCACACCTGCCCAGAATCTGGCAGCTGTAGCCAATTGTGAGAGGAGCCGGAAATGGGGCTTCAGAGGAAGATTGGCGCTGGGATTTAAACCGAGACGCAGCAGCCATTGGAGGGGGGGTAATGTGCAGCCCTGCAAGAGAGAACCCCACAGCTTTGGTAGAGTGAAGACTCTCTTGGCCCCGAGAGGAGAAGGAGAAGCACACGGACTTGATGGAGTATAGACTCCTGCAGCCCTGAGAAGAGAACCACGCGGCAGCCCTGAGGAGAGAACCACGCGGTCTGGCAGAGTGGGGCCCCCACAGCTTTAGAAAGGGGAACCACCACCTGGTTTTAGCAGAGATCCTGGTGACTCAGCCGAGGGTGCCGGGAACCCAGGGAGGTCTCCCAGTAGAGAGGGAGTACTAACTGAGAAGAACCAGAGGACTACCTAAGCCATGGACTTCTATTTCCTTCCCTGAGATACGGTACTCTGGACTGGGCAAAGGGGGAAGGAAGGAAGGACTGTGTGTTTGTGGGTGTTTTAAGGGACTTTGGGATTTTGGTGAAGACATTAGGTCACTACTTTAAGTTTATATATAGCATTAAATAAATGTTTCCTTTCCTTTTCACAAATCTCTGGCATTGAGAGACGTCTTTCCTCTGGCAGCGGACATAACGGACCCGGGGACTTCTTTCAATAATAGTATATTATCCCAGGCCCCCCTTGTTGTGTGTTCTGTAACAATAGGACTGTGATGAATAATGTGTCCAAAAAGGCAAACTAACTGTGTATGGGAGTAAGGAGATAGAGATCAAGAGCATAAGAAGAAAATTAAAAAAAAATAATTGATATGGAAATCAGAGGGAGCCTACAGCAAGAAAATCGGGAGATAAATGTTAAAGGAATTTGTAAGTTAGTTGGAAAACAGTTCTTGACAATAATTGACGGTATATGAGTGCTGGCTATCTCTCTACAACCTTACTTTCAAGTTGTCACCAAGAACTAGATCACATTCTGCCACACATATAAATATTTATACTGTTCAGATACAACAAATGCCATACAAACTATGTATTAACTTTGGTGAGTTTTCAGCATTTTATTGTTTAAAGTTTTGAGTTAACATTTGCAGGAAAGGTTGATTGGAGACATATATTACAATATTCTAAAATATACATTCTTTTATTTTTATCTCTGAAAACTAAATGGTCCAGCTGCATGACTGGATACAGGAGTTTTAGAGATTAATTTCAGAGTATTTCTATGATCTTAATTATTTACTTTAAAATATTTCAATACAGTCAAATGTGTGATATCATGTATATTCTATTTGCATTTCATCTCTAGATACAGTCACTTTTCCTAACCCATATTCCATAAGTGATTAGTTAGTATGTTTCTTAAGAGGGGACTTCAGAAGACTCTGTTATCAGTGTCGACATTTTGTGCTTTCTAATTAAAAGTGTGAATGTCAGAAATTGATTTTCGGTGTTGAAAATAGTGGCCTTCAACAATTATGTCAAATGCTATACTGTTAACTAGCATTGTAAGTTGTAAGACTGTAACTAGAGGTATTCAAGGTATGTCATTAGCTACTCCCCAACCTCATATTGATGAGGTTGTAAGAAATCATGCAGGGTTGAATACCTGTAGCTTGATTCCTAAATGTGACTATGCCATTATTGGGTTAGGAGACTTTCTGGCTCCCTGATGCCTCCTATAAAGTGTAATAGAATCCTGCCTTGGAATGTTGTCATATCTGACTCTAGGGAAACTTTCATATAAGGAGTTGGTCAGACAATATATAAGGATAGAGAGCTGGAAAGTAATATACTTGACAGAAGAGGCACTGTAAATTGTGCCTGCTTTCTGATAAGTGATTGTTTAATGAATGTTCGTATGTGTGACAGAATTTGCTTTGAGGTATGCTTTTTTTATAGCATAGTTGGGAAGTTGTGGCAGGAGAGCTGAATCTTTGCCTTCTTCAAAGTTCTCCAGTATCTGCATGAGGCATAACCTGGTTACCACATGTAAGTTTGTTATAGAAATCAGCCCTATTTGGCAGGAATAAAAAATGTCTTTAAAATATTTCAGCCAATTGACTATGGTGACAACAACTAGTTAAACTATTGACAACCCATTTCTTTAAGCCATTACATTGTTCAGCAAAGGCTTTTGTGTTTATAAGAGTTGAAGGTAACTGAAGCTTTGCTTCATAATAAAGAATTTCTCATAAGAAGGATAGCTGACAATATTTGTTACATGAATGCCTGATTAATGCAAATGGCTGCACATAAAAGTTAATTTAAATGTAAATCATTTATATATATATATATATATATAATAGCATGCTGCCTATGCTAAATATTGCAAAGTGAATTACAGATATCTTAACAATGCTCTTTACTTTTTAAGTAATATGCCCATAAACAGTATAGCCTTCTATGAATAAATGAAAATCTTAATCAACTTAAGCGGATTTCTAGATCTTTTCCTTTTATAGAACTAGTACTCAGGTTTAACAGTCAGCATCAGACTGCTAGGTAGACACCATATAGTAAAGAAGATGGTCTCCATCTCTCAGGAGGCACTTGGAAATATGGGAGGAGGCTTTTTCAGTTTTTAAAATAAAAGTCATAATGAGTGAAGAATGCTACTGAGAGGTAAATTCCACAATATCTAAAGAACCATATCCAAAAATAGATATACAAGAAAGAACCATCTCATCCAAAATGCCATTTATAATCCTGTTGGGGAAGGTTACCAGACTAAACAATATAATTTTTCCCATACTTCCGCTATATTATGGGTTTTAGTACATTATAATTACTGTTTTTTGTGTTTTCATCATCACTTGTTTTCATAATTTGAGGTGGATTGTCATTTTAATTTTCATTTGTTGAGAACTGTTATAGCATTTGGTAAACTATAGGTTTTTTATAAATATTTGTGGTAGAATATACAGAACAAATGTGGTCCAAGGTATTCAGTTTTTGTTGTAAAGAAGGAAATGTTGAAATTTGCTTAATCCTTTAGTCACTGAAGTCAACTTAATCATTTATAAGCAATTGGAATAAGCAATATACACAATATCATTTTTTAATCATTTTTAAACTATTTTTTAAATATTTTATTTATTTATTTTTAGAGAGGGGAAGGAGGGAGAAAGAGAGAGAGAGAGAGAGACAGAGAGAGAGAGAGAGAGAGAGGGAGAGAAACATCAATGTGCGGTTGCTGGGGGTCATGGCCTGCAACCCAGGCATGTACCCTGACTGGAAACTGACCCTACAACACTTTGGTTCACAGCCTGCCCTCAATCCACTTAGCTATGCCAGCCAGGGCTAAAGATCAGCTCTTCATTTTTTATTGTTGTTAGAATACTGTTGTCTCTATTTTTCCACCACCACTTTCCCCCACCCTACCCACCTCCACCTTCCACTCTCAATCCTACCAAACCCTGTGGCTTTGTCCATGTGTGCTTTATAAATGTTCATTGATGACTCTCCCTTCTTTCCCACAAAATCTCCCTCCCCCTCCCCTCTGGTTACTATCCATTTGTTCTTTATTTCAATGTCTCTGGTTATGTTTTGCTTTCTTGCTTGTGTTGTTGATTAGGTTCCACTTGTAGGTGAGATCATATGGTATTTGTCTTTCACCACCTGGCTTATTTCACTTTAGCATAATGCCCTCCAGTTCCACCCATGCTGTCTGGAAGAGTAGGAGCACCTTCTTCCATTCTGCAGCATAGTATTCCATTGTGCAAATGTACCACAGTTTTTTGATTCCCTCATTTACTTATGGGTACCTATGTTGCTTCCAGCACTTGGCTATTATAATATCTCTAGATAACAAATGAAGTTGAATTTAACACTATGACATCTGGTAGAAATTTTCTTACTGGTGTAATTCTGACTAAGCATAGAGAAACACAATGAATTTGCCTTCTTAAATAAATTAGTCAAATTTATGACAAATTTATGACTAATTATCTAGTGATAATTAAAAATTTTGTTTCTTTTAAAAAATTCATTCCTCTAATACTAATGTAAAACAGGGTCAAGTACAAGTAGGAAAGCTAACTGTCCATCTTTAATTTCCAGAACAATATATTTCTGACTTTATCTTTCCATGACTTTCCAAAACAGAGGCTAATGATGCTAATTTTTGGTCTAAATTGTATTTGAAAATAATTATGAATATTAGGGTATATAAAGTTCCCTTGTTAAACATCATAATTCCTTCTAAATACATATGTATGTGATTCTATTAGAATATTAAAATTTAATTTTCTGTCATGTACAAGTGTTTGTTCTTTGAACTATTTAATAAAATTTATGTTTATGTAAACCCATAAATAAAATCTTATACAAGGTTGGGAAAAAGTAGGTTTACAGTTGTGAGTATCTTAGCAGTTTGTGCTTATGTTATTATTTATTAATTATTATATTTTTTCCTGTGAACAACTGTAAACCCACTTTTGCTCTATCATGTAGTTTCTTACAGTCCCCAAGACTGTGAATTATAAATCATGTGAACACCTTACTAACATACTGCTGAAGACAAAGCCAGCCACTGCTAGACTGAATTTCACTGCTTTCCTGGATCGTTTGGGATTTCTCTTTTTAGTGTATGATGTTGAAGTGAAAATTGGTTTTCTTTCTCCAGTTTTATACTGAGCATGTTAGTATGTGTGTGTATGTGTGTCTTTCTTTTCAAAAAATACTATTGATTTCCATCTACACTGTCAAAATAAAATACAATAAAATAAAATAAGAGTTGTGGCTAGAATTTTTTGTATGCTGACAATACTTGAACCTTTGAGCTTTCTAGATTTTACCTAACCTGTAGCACCTCAGCAGATCCAGGGTTAAAATGTTGATTTAAGGAAACCCATTCATTAGATCACTAATCTATGATTGTAGGTCATCTGGGGATGTGAGATAAAAATAGAAGGAAAGGTATAATTTCAAGAACAGTATATAGCCTCAGAGAAGGTTTGAAGGTCTGCCTGGCAGTGATGAGCTGTAGCAGGTGAATATATCATTTGAGCAGTGTTTCTGCAGGGCAAATGGATACTCATACTGAATTCAATATTCTGGCATTTGCTTGAAGGAGTATGCTTGCAGCTTTCTATTATATCTCACTGTTGCTGACACAGAAAATAATAGCTTCAACCTAACTTACATTCTGAATTATTTCCTGAATATAACTAGTACCTACAAGAAGCTGGGCTAGGAGATCCCAAAACTCAAATCCTCCCTCTGCATTCATAAGTTCAAGTTTCAGTAACAGTATTAGAATGCATAGCAGTGTGAGTTGTTTCTTCTGCAAGTAACCCCAATGGCAATAAACTGCAGGCAGACTTTTTTTTTTAATGTAGTTATGCTCTTTAGGTAGAAGGAAAAAATCTATAGTCAAATTTACCCTAAAAAAGGTCAAATAAGTAAGTGGCCTTACTGCAGAAAATTAACAAAGAAAACATATGGATCATATCTGGTGGAAGCACTTCAGCAGTCAGGTCACACAAAGCTGTCTTATTTCCTGACATCACCGCAGAATCATATGCCAATCTGTCATCATCACAAATAAAATCTCTTTTCGAGCTAAGTTTCTTGACTGATACGTAATATTTCACTGATTTTATTTTTTTTTCACTAGAACTGGTTAAAAATACTGACAGATTTCTTATATTCTTGGCAAAATCTTGAACTCCAACATTCAACATTCACTCAGACAATGTCTTTAACAGTGACATTTGACCTGTGTTTAGATGATCCGAGGGGAAAATGTCTGTATAAGAGAGATAAGCCATAGGCCCTGAACAGAATCAAAAGTTTAATTTTGATATATTTTTTTTTGTTTTTTCAGGGCATAGCTAAGATGTTTTTCCTTCTGATTTGTAAAGACTGCTCAAACCCCTCAATCAAACAATTATGGTGGATTTAATTGAAATACACACTCTTACTTGGTTGGTGAGAAGGGAATATAGTGTGTTTAAGTGATATTGGCATGGCTATTTGGATATGGTTTTTGTGAGGTAAACAGCTATATGCAAGGAACTGGTGAAGTGAGGCAGCCAACTCATTGCATGTCAATTCAGAAAAGCTGTCAGATGCCACTGACAGTTACTGCAGTGACTTGAATGGAACTTGAACTGGCATGGAAGCCTTGCTTGAAGGTTAGGGATGTCATTCCCAATAGCTGGATTCCTTGAATCCCATTCCTTATTCTACCATTGAAAGGTGATATACTTGTAATAAAATTTGTTCATAGAATTGTTTGTTTTTTAGTAAATACAGTTGCATCATTTTCTATTTCTTTTACTGACCTGCTACTAATATCATCTAAGTTGTTTTCAAAAGAAGAAAAATGTAAATTTATACCTTATAAAAACCTTTTAACTTTCCTTGCCTTTCCTTTTACCTTTTAACTTTCCTTGCCTCTCAGTTACCCACATCTTAATATTTTGTTATTTTTACTTCTTAAAACTATTTAACTTATACTTTTCATTTAATATTATTCTGTATTAGTTTCAGATGTACAGCATAGTGGTTAGGCAATTATGTAGTCTACAGAATGATCAGCCCGATATTTATATTTGTTTGTTTGTTTATTATATATAAGTGGAATTATATGGTATGTGTCTTTCTGTGTCTGACTTATATCATTTAGTAAATACCCTCTCAGTAAAATAACTATAATACATTTATTTCATTAGTAAGATATTCTTCTAATCTGTTGTTATGCTAATCATTTAACTCCTTTTAAAATTTTTAATCATTTATTTTTGAAATGTAATACATTTTATTAACTATTACTATATTAACTATCTGCAGGGACCTAGTGGCACAAGTGTTTGAATGGGGTATATCCTAAAACAAAATAAAATGTTGGGGCTATGATTACCTTGAGAGTTCACACCCAGTCTAATTATATTTAAATCTCCAATATGTCGAGCTTTATGTATGCCAACCAAAACACATCTGTGGGATGTACTAGACAAGTAGGCTGGCACCTTTTATCATTTGACTTACATATTCCCCAAAATAAGTCCAAAGCTTCATTTATTAGCTGCTTCTGCTCTGTGTGTGTGTATATGTATGTGTGTGGGTATGTTATCATGTAGATGTAATTTTTTTCAACTTAAAGTAGTGGCCAATATTTTTACCATTTTTGTGAGTTTATATTTACAAAATTATTGTTGCCTAAAAAGTTACTAGTACTTGATCTTGTTTAGTTTTCCTTCCTATTCTTTAAAATTCTAGTTGAAATAATTCATTATGTGTCCTTCGTTTTTAGTTTTGAGTTTCACTTTTTAAAACATAAATTTTTGAACATGAAATTCTTGCATCAAAAAATGCAATTATTTTCAAAATGAAATATTTTGCCAAAATACCTTCCAATCAGTGGTATATATGAATGGCTCCAATCAGTGGTATATATGAATGGTATATATGAATACTTTCTGCCAAGTTTTGTGCTCCAGGTTTCTGATTTACACAATGAAGTTAATAATATTACCTTCCAATAACCATATCACCACATAGGATTGTTGCACTAAATGAGTTACCACTATATAAAGAAGTTAGAGCAATGCCATGCACATTTTTGCTATTGTTATTTGTAACTTTAGTAGGTAAAAATAATTCCTCATTTTATTTTTTATTTGATTATTAGAGAGACCAGACACATTTTCACATGTGTATTAGATATTTTTGTTTCTTCTTTGGTGAACTATCTATTTGTATTCTTAATACAACTTTCTAATGGGTATTTGCTTATTACATATTTTTGTGTACTCTTTACATCATAAAGACGTTAACCCTTTGTGTGTCCTAAATTTTTCAAATATTTCCTCCAATTTTTGTCTCTTTATAAACAAAGATTTAAATCTTAAGTCAAATAACCAATTTTTTGTTTGTGTTTTTCTTTTTTATTAAATTTAGGAAGCATGTTAGTTTCCTTGGTTGCCTAACCAACTGAATGCATATAAAATAACAGAAATGAGTTCACTCACAGTTACAGTGCCTAGAAGTCCAAAAGAAAGTGTATGCAGGTTGTTTTTTTTTTCTAGGAGAAAGAACCCTCTGAGAGAGAATCTCTCTTCTTTTTCCCTCCTTATTTCTTGTTTCCCTCCTTGTTCACTCCAATTTCTGCCCCCTTCTTCACATGGCCATCTTCCTTGTATATGTATTTGCTTCCAAATTTTCCTCCTATAAGGACACCGGCTGTTTTAGATTTAAGACCCACCCTAAGTCATTGTGACCTCATCTTAACTTGATTACAGTGGTAAAGACACTATTTTTAAATAAGGTTACATTCATGGGTTCTGGGTGGACATGAATTTTTGCAGGGCACTATTCAATCTACCATCAAATGAATTTCATATTGCAAGATAATAAAAATATCCACCTAAATGTTTTATTCTTTATGTTTTGTTTATATTATTTCTGTAATTCATCTGCTTCTCCAATGTTTTCTAACATAATTCAAATTTAATCCAGGCTGGGGTACATTACCTTAAAATTTAGGAATGACTTCATTATTTTTAAGGGTAATGAAAAATTAAAATGCCAAATGTACCATTGAAATAAAAACTTAGGAGTTTCATAGGGAGAGAGACAGAAAGAGTTTAAAAGCAATTTAATGACTCAGAACTTGCTTAAGAAATACATTTATTTCCATTGTTTGTTACAAAATAAATCCTTCTCAATCTTCAAAATCTCAGAATTCACTAGGTAAATCTCATCTCTCCCAGCTTCCTTAATATTTATGCAGTTTTTACTGAGGGAAAAGCACCTAATATAAGACTCTATTAACAAGTTTTTAAGTGTACAATATAGTACTATTAACCATAAGCAAAATGTTGATCAGCAGGCATCTAGAAAGTTTTCATTTTTCATGTCTGAGAACTTATAACCATTGAATACTAACTTGCCAACCAGCCTCTGGCAACCACCATTGGACTTTCTGCTTTGATGAGTTTGACTATATTTCATACTTCATATTAATTGAATCATGAAGAATTTCTTTCTATGACTGCTTGTTTCACATAACATAGTGTCTTTCAGGTTTATCCATATTGTAGCATATAACAGGATATTTTTATGGCTGAATAATATTTTATTATTTATACCATATTTTTCTGCCTGCCTTGATGAATCTTGCTTCATGCTAGTTTAGAGTACAGGAGTCTAATAATTGATATCTGGATTTCTCATAAAATGAATTGGTCCTTAAATTGTTATACTGCCTTTTATTTTGGGGGAGGTCTTTGTATTTTTCTCAGTGTATCTATGGAGGAAAAAAGTGTTTGGGGTTTTCTGTTCTGCCATATAGCTGAGTTATGACTCTTTTTTCTTCTTTGGAACAAATTAGACAGTCAACATGTATGAACATTGTGGCAATTGAATCCACATATATGCTCAAAATGAGAAAGGAAAAAAGCATTTTAAATAAACAATTCAAGACTTAAAATATTGACATCCAAGGTGCATCTAATCTGTCTTATACCTTAGTATCACTCCATTAATTTTGTGTTTTTTTGTTTCAGCTTTTACTCTCTTAATTAAAAAAAATGTTTATTATTTTAGGGAGAGATGAAGTGGGGAGATAGAGAGAGAGAGAGAAGGAAAGTGTCAACATAAGAGAGAAACTTCAGTTGGTTGCCTCTCATACATACCCTGATCAAAGATCAAACCTGCAACCTGGGCATGTGCCCTGATTGGAAATCACACCCTTAACTTTTTGGTGTGTGGGATGATTCTCCAAACAACTGAGACACACTGGTCATGGCTACCCTCTTAACTTTTACTGGGAAATCCCTTTTTGGTTTCTTAGCTCTAACATTTCCTACACAAGGACTCATAATTTTATCTCTTGTGTTAGAAATTTCTACTAGTTATTTTCACTTTGAAATTTCAAGGTACAAAAAACTCAATATATGCAAAATTGAAATCATTACCTTTATTCCCATGTGCCTTTTCTAAACAATTTCCTCTCTCAGTTAATGACATTTATATTCATCTCTTTCACAAACTGAAAACCTCTCAAGATATCTTTGGTTTCTATCACTCCCTGGAGTTAATCAGAAAGTAAACCACATTGATTAGAACTGTTAGGATTCCTTTTGGAACTTGACCACCTGTTATTTTCTCTACCATTCTTTCTCTTTCCCTGTAATTCACTTTCTATTACTCTGACAGTGATCTTCCTCAAATTCAAAATGTATTTGCTTAATCATCTATTGAAAACCCACTGCTGCAACATACACACCTCTCTGGTCCCTTTTGCCTATACTAGCACAACACAAGTAGTCCAAAAATCATTAGGATGACACATGAAGCTCCTTTTGAATATTTTGACTTAAGCTTCCAGCCCTGTCTTTGCTGCTATCAGGACACATGCTATGCTTTAAACATGTGCTATAGTTTCCATTACCCACTAGGGCCTCTGCCCTGGTTCACACCTCTTTATCACTGAACATACCATTCCCTCTGATTGGAATGTTCTCTTTGGGATTCTCTGACAAGAAAAGTAAAGAAATGATTTGTCTACTGGATTGTGTAAGTATATCCTTACTTGTTTCAGAAATTATTGTAGGTTGCTTTTATAAAATTAGAAATAAATGTGATACCTGAGGGGCTATGAGTATCTGTCTAAGAAGTTTTTCAGAAAGAACCCCCTCCGCTTGAGTGTGGCCTAGACATAATTGACTTAATTCAAAGGAACAATATAAATAAGAATTGATGAGATGCCTTTTTCAAAATTAAATAAAAGATATGGCTTTGGCCTTGTGGTCCCCCCTGAGGTCTCACTCATTTGGATTGATTGTCTGGTGAAAGTCAGCTGCCATGTAATAAGGCTCAGAAGGATTAGGAACTTGGAAAGAACCTCATATATTAGGGTAATTTCAGGACTTTGTTAAGCCTATAACCTCTAGTACTATTCACCATGAAATATAACAGACAGTTTGAAGACCCTACCAAAGGTCGAGGGGACCAAGCCTCCTGAATATTGTCAGCATCCTTGAACTGACCATGTCCTGGTTGAATTTCTAACCCCAAAATTAGTTATTTAAATTCTGAATTAGTATCAACTGATGTTGCATCTTCAGGGCACATCAAAAAATTCCTATAAATCGTCAATGATATGTCTAGGGCTTGTGTCCAGTGAGAAGTCAGCAGGTAGCCCTTTCCTTCTCCATTTGTGCTGCGCTGTGGCTCACACCCTGAAGACACTTGTGACATTTAAATGCTCACTGCTCACCAATTGGAACATCTTACAAGGGGATTGACAGAAAAAGTTTCAAGTTTCATCCTATAAAGAGAAAGGAAGTGTGCTGGCTTGTGGGATTCACCCATCCCCCACTTCAAAGTGTGAGCAACATTTCTTTACTTCTCAGTGCAACTGCTGCACAGGCCACCATTTCTCAGCCCTTTGGCCTTTTCATTTCTTATATCTGGTATTCCTCCTCCATCCATAAAAGAACTAAAATTAATGTACTTCTCACAGCACTTACTTTCCTTTACCTGCATTTAGGGTGCTTTGCCAGGATTTTACTAATAGGCCAACCTCAGACATTTTTAGTAATCTCAAATTTTGCCTCATAAGACAAGCATAAGCCAAACCTGCTTTGTTTGCAAAAGTTATTTATTTTGCCTTCTGTTCTCCTATTCTCAAATTCAAATCTCGATAAGAGACCACCAGCAGGTGCTTCTCTGTCTAATGTTGGTTGGAGGACTGGCATAGATTATTCACTGGGTGTCTGTAGCCTCACTTACCCTTTCTCTTAGCTTTCCTTCATCAAGCTTTGTTGAGGTAATCAACTCTTCCTCCTAGCACAGTTTCACTTAGTATATGACATTTACAAGAATCTCTAAGGTGCTAGACACCAAAATGAACTGCACATCAGGAATCTAATGACAGCTGGCAAGAAGGGATGCTTCCACCCCCACTGCCCAGGAACCACTACCATCAAGCCAGGTTTGTCACACCTGGACCAGATTTCCACTTCTTAATAAAAATAAATTTGGACCGATCCATGCTTTAGAAATCCATCATGTTGTAATGGGGTGCAGAGCAAGAGTCTCCCCTAACAGTCTGCAGCCCATGGTTGGAGAATGGGGGAAATGAATGATACAGTACTTCAGATACTTTTCATAACAAACAGTGAGTTAAAAGCTGTGCTACTGCCCCGGGCAAAAGATCTGTGTGACTTTCAGACCATTTAGTGTCAGGCTGCATGGCTAAATGAAATAGAGATAAGCAATCTATCAAACACAGAGTTCAAAACAATGGTTATAAGGATGTTCAAAGAACTTAGTGAGGGCCTCAACAGCATAAAAAATTCCAGTCAGAAATGAAGGATACACTCATTGAAATAAAGAACAATTTACAGGGAAATAGCAGTAGAGTGGATGAAGCCAAGAATCAGATCAATAGTTTGGAACACAAGGAAGCAAAAAACAACCAATCAGAACAATAAGAAGAAAAAAGAATACAAAAAAGGGGGATAGTGTGAGCAGTCTCTGGGACAATGATGTTGGGAACTGCCCTGCCTGGTTTCAGAAGCTGTAACCCCCCCCCCCCCCAAAAGGCTAAGGCTGGGTGAGGGACCTGGACCATGAGCCACTAAGGAGACAAAGCTTATCTTCCTGGCAGGAGTACCTCTTCTGCTCCTTTTTCCATAACTGGCCCCCAATGCTTGATCAGTTAGCCAATGACAGGTAAGATTCCCCAAGGGGGGAATGACCTAAGACAGGCATGGTCATGTGGAGGCCCCAGGGAAAGACTTGGGGGGGCTACAGCAAAAGGGGGTGATGGACCGTCGCCCCTCCACTTTGATAAAGCCTGAGTCTTCAACCTGTCTGGAAGAAGCCTCTTGGCTATCTTGCCTCCTCTGCCTGACTTAATCCTGAAACAATGACAGAGGGTCGTACAGCCCTGTGCTGGAAAGGGCAGGCTTCTCGAGTAAGCAGGCCTGAGAAAGAATCCATAAGCTCCTGTGAAACCTGCTTTGCTAAAAATGCTCTTAATTAAATGATAAAGGCCCGGGCAAGAAATGAGTTTGTTTCCCACAGTTTTTAGCCCCTTAGCTAACAGAACCTGACTCAGAATAGGCCCTCATAGTTCTTTGTATGCTATCTATTGTTTGATCCTTACTGCCTGACAATGATTAATGAACTTTTCCTGTATTCCTGTGCAAATTAAAATCCAATAAAAACTGGTGAAGGGGAGAATTGGGGTACTCTCCTCTTGAGAGAATGGCCAGGCCACTCTGAGGCACCCTCTCTTCAGAGGGTAGCCATGCCATCTCTTTTCCTCCACAGGACTTGGTAGTCCATGTGAATGTCTCGTGTCTCATCCATAATGCCGTGGACACTGCTGGCTGGTGTCTGTATCACAACTTCAAGAATTCCAACATCTTCATCATAGGGGTGCCAGAAGGAGAAAAGAAAGAGCAGGAAATTGGAAATCTACTTAAAAAAATAATGAAAGAAAACATCCTTGATTTGGTGAAGGAAATAGATGTGCAAGTTGAGGAACCACAGAGAATCCCATACAAGATGGAGACAAAGAGGCTCACCCCAAGGCACATCATAGGTTAAAGATAAAGAGAGCATCTTAAAAGCAGCAAGAAAAAAGAAGTTAGTTACCTTCAGAGGCATTCCCATAAGACTGTCAGCTGATTTCTCAAAAGAAACTTTGCAGGCTAGAAGGGATTGGCAAGAAATATTCAAAGTCATGAAAAGTAGACACTTGCATCCAAGATTGCTCTACCCAGCAAAGCTATCATTTAGAATTGAAGGGCAGATAAAGGGCTTTCCCTATAAGTAAAAACTAAAGGAGTTCATCATCACCAAACCATTATAATATGGAATGTTAAAGGGGCTTATTTAAGAAAAAGGAGATCAAAACTAAGGCAAAAATGCATATCTGTCAATAATTGAATCTAAAAAAACAAATTAATCAAACTAGAAGAACAGAAACAGAATCATAGATACAGAGAGTATTTTGATGGTTGCCAAATAGGATAGGGAAATGGGAAAATGGGTGAAAACATGAGTGGATTAAGAAGTACAAATAGGTAGTTACACAATAGATATGGGGATGAAAAGTATAGTATAAGAAATGGAGAAGCTAAAGAACTTAATACATTTCACTCATGGACATGAATAATGATGAGGGGATTGCCTGAGGGAGTAGGGGGAGCTCTAAGTACTGGATGGAGGGGAGCAAAGGGGAAAATATCAGGACAACTGTAGTAGCATAATCAATAAAATATAATCTTAAAAAGAGAATTATTAAGATTTGTTCCCTTTCTGCACTTTTACTTAGACTTTTATCTTTCCTTTGTTTCATTGGCTCTGTTTTGCTTCATTTAGATTCTATTCCAGTTCTCCCTACTGAGGATTGTTTTATAAGTTAGCCTTGGCTTTTTCATTTTGAGCTTCATGGGGCATAGGCTGATTTATCCAATTCAGACATTACTATGGATCCCCTGCTTTCCCTTACTGTTAGAGTGGGCAAAGTCTTCCTAGTTTTAGCTGTCCTTAAATTATTCCTCCATGTTTTCCTTTAAGTAACTGTTGGTTGTATGGGAGTTCTCAGGTCCATTTGTTCAATTTATTTCCTGTGTATTTTCATACACCATTGCTGATATTATACAGGACTTGTAGTTGTCAGTAGTATGCCCCTATTTGATTACATGTTGAGATTCTTGAAGATTCTTTGTAAGCTAATTGTTTTGTTTTGTAAATTTTGTCTGTGTAAGCATCATTTTGATACCCTACTTTTTCTCATTTTCTATAAAGTGTACAAAAATATTCAAAATTCTTCCAAAGAAGATATACATATTAAATAGTTATATATTAAATACATATCAAATATATAATATAATAGTATATTAAATAGATCTACATTATCTAATAAAGCAGTCTCTAGCCACATGTGGCTATTTAGGTTTAAATTAAATTAAATCAATTCCCCAGTCACATGGAGCTAGTAGCTACCATGTTAAACATGAAAGATATAGAATATTTCAATCACCACATCAAGTTCTACTGGATAGGTATGAATTTGAAAAATGCAGTCTTAAATATTTTTCTACATTAGTCATGGTTTTCATTCTAGACATGTAGACTATTTTTTCATTTACAATAATTAATAAATTTTATGAACATGACACTTTTTAAGAAGAGTTTAACACATACACTCCTCACAGATTATTTAGAGGTTGTGGTTTTCAATTGTAGCTGCTGTTATTGTTATTATTTTTTACAAATAAAGATACTGAAACTAAATGCATAGAACCAGTACAATACTGGCTGGCCTAAATAGTAAGTTGTGTATTTAAAATAACATACTCTTTTTATTCTAATCTGTAGTTTTTCACACAATAAAGCAAAGAAATTCAACCACCCAAACTTGATGCTTATAATCCAAAATAAAGATCAACTCTTCTGTGCTAATTCTGTTGTTCATCAAACAATATTCTGATATATCCTTTGGAAAAGTACTATTTTATGGAGATATTTTATGGCCTTAATCAAGACAAATATTGCTTTAATCTCCCTCTTTATCCCTTCCCCCACCGTCAGCTTACAATTTACAATATAGTTTGCTAATGTACATTTCTCTATAGCAAGGAGTTTTCCTAGAGTCTGGCAGTCTTAAGTGTTAGGTAAATGGGATGAAAAAAAAGCTTAGAAGCATGCAAATCTAAGGGCTATATCGTGATGGTTGGCAACTCACTTACAATGCATCAAGTCCCTAAAGACATTCTTGAAAGAACTGATGATGTGTTCAAGGTTAGTATGACCAATTCAAAATTATGCATTTTCGTAAGGTATTCAATTAAATATGTCAAGCTGGGTTTTTTTTTAAGTTCACTTAAGAGCTCTTTTTACATTGTTGAAATATTTGAAGTATTTTTATTTTCTGCAACTGAGAAGATATAAATAAAAATATCTTTTTTATATTTGATTATATGAATCCTACAAATTCATTTTCAGTATGCACCTAGGATATATGTATGCAATCCCTAGGCATTTGAGTATAGTGGTAAAAATTTGTAGCATTATAGATGCAATTGCATGTGTGTTAATATATTAGAAATAAAAGAATCTCCTGTGGGAATTTAGAAAGACGGCTGATTCTAAGGCAAAAGCACTTTTCAAAAATATTCTTTAGCAGAATATTAATATTTAAGATAATGTTTCTCAAGGAAAAAGCAAAGTTTTATATGATTTTCAGAACAATAAAAGTCAATTGACCTTTGTTTTCTTTCCTTTTAAGGTATTGTAGAATTAAAGATTTAAACCATTTTAAATGCAGGAACACTTTATAGCAAAATGTGCTTTTGAGTATTTTCCGGGCATTTTTATAGGGAAAAAATATCTAGTTGCTTTTGTTACTTCTATGAAAATCTCAGCTTAAATTACTAAAAACCAAAATAATGAAATTACAACTGGTCATACAAAATGATAAATTTCAATTGAATGCATTTAACAAATAGAAATATAAGTATTGAAACAATATCTTTGGTCTACAACCAAAAAGCTGGTTCTTAGGCACAGAGCAAATATTTACTGAATGAACGAATAATTGAAGAAATCATTTTTATGATTAAGGAAAGAAAATTTTCTATTTTGAGAATCTACAAAAAAGTTATTGAATTGGTTTATTATTACTACTTCTTAGATTAGAAATAAAGTTGGCAGAAAACCATAAAAATGGTAAAAAACTGATTTTAGTTGTTTTATGTTAGGAAATTCAGGGAAGCCCTTGACAGTATACATTAGAGAAATGTTGTATGGCATGTTTTTAATGTTTGATTGCAACTTACACTAAGAAAAGTTCAATAAAATGTGATAATTATTTAAAAATAATAAAATAATTTTCACCATGAAATATACAAGAATCATTTCATATTTATCTGATGGATCTTTTTGAAAGCAAAAAGAATAAAATGTTTAAAAAATTAAAATAAAACAGTACTCAATAACTTAGCTATGCTGTTTAAAGTGTACAAATGTGGGCAGGACTTCCGGCAAGATGGAGGAATAGGTGGATGCACCGTACCTCCTCGCACAACCAAGATTAGAACAACAATAATTTACAACAATAATTTACAGATAGAATAACGCCCAGAACCAATAGAGGATTTATCTGAATGGAAGTCGGATAGCCAAGAAGTTGAAGTAGATGCGTTCATCCAGACTGGTAGGAGAAGAGGAGCCAGGCAGGCATGGGGCTGGCGTGAGTCGGCGGCGCGCGGAGGTCGGGGAAAGTTTGGCGTGAAATCGGCGAGACAGCCATCCGGGGCGCAAGAACGCAGCGGTGATCCCTGAGTACACAAGCTGCAGCTGGCAGACCCAGAGGGGCAGCGATTGTGGACCAGGGCAGAACTCGCAGCCCGGGAGCCCAGAGAAGGGTCTGAGCCCAGGAGAATGGAACTACCGCCATTGTTCCCTCCCGTCCCCACTCCTGCCCCGCGCCGACATATAACGTCACAATCTAGCGACTGGGGTGCCCAGCCCCAGTGAACACCTAAGGCTCCGCCTCCCACCGTAACAAGAGTGACCAGACCAAAAAAAAAAAAAAAAAAAAGGAGAGACAGGGAAAAATAGGTTTTCAACAGAGTAGATCAGTCCCCCAGGACTCACCCTTTTGAGCGACCAAGAAATAGCCAATCTATCAGATGCGCAGTTCAAAACACGTGATCAGAAAGCTCACGGAATTGATTGATTTTAGGCGCAATTTAGATGAAAGGATGCAGGTTACCATAAAAGAGATGCAGGATGATACGCGGAGGAGAGCCAATAGTGAAAGGAAGGAATCTGAGTCTCAAAACAATACAGTGGACCAGAAAGAAGATAGAAGCAGCCAAGCAGGGAAGCATGATGAAATAAGAATTCAAAAAATCGAGGAAAAGCTTAAGAGCATCCAGGACACCTTTAAACGTTCCAATATCCGAATTATAGGGGTACCAGAATGGGAAGGGGAAAAGCAACAAATTGGGCACGTATTTGAACAAATAATAAAGGAGAACTTCCCCAATCTGGCAAAGGGAACAGTCTTCCAAGAAATCCAAGAAGCTCAGAGAGCCCCAAAGAAGTTGGACCCAAGAAGAAACACACCAAGGCACATCATAATTACATTAGCCAAGGTAAAAACGGAGAGAATCCTAGAAGCAGCAAGAGATAAGGGGACAGTAACCTACAAAGGAGTTCCCATCAGACTGTCAGCTGATTTCTCCAAAGAGACCTTACAGGCAAGAAGGGGCTGGAAAGAAATATTCCAAGTCATGAAAGACAAGGACCTACATCCCAGATTGCTCTATCCAGGAAAGCTCTCATTTAGAATGGAAGGGCAGATAAAGTGCTTCTCAGGTAAGGTCAAGTTAAAGGAGTTCACCATCACCAAGCCCTTATTTTATGAAATGCTAAAGGGACTTATCTAAGAAAAGAAGATAAAGAAAAGACATGTATAGTAAAAGGACAGCAAACTCACAAATATTAACAACCACACCTAAGGCAAAACCAAAAGAAACTAAGTAAACAATTAGAACAGGAATAGAACCACAGAAATGGAGGGCACATGGAGGGTTAGCAGCAGGGGGGTGGGAGGAGGAGAGAGGGGGAAAAGGTATAGAGAATAAGTAGCATAGAATGTAGGTTGAAAATAGATAGGGGGAGGGCAAGAATAGTACGGGAAATGTAGAAGCTAAAGAACTCATAAGTATGACACATGGACATGAACTAAAGGGGGGAAACGTGGGTGGGAGGGGGGTACAGGGTGGAGGGGATAGAAGGGGGGAAATGGGACAACTGTAATAGCATAATCAATAAAATATATTTTTAAAAAAGTGTACAAATGTGGGTTGAAAATATTTTCTTTCTTTTCTTTATTGAAATACTATTGACTTAATGTAGGAACTTTAAAAGAAATCCTTAAATAGATAAAATACAAATGGAAAATTACAAATATACAAAATAATTTTAAGACATTTATTTTTGCTTTCTCTGACATTTAACAATATGCTATCATTAAAAACACATTAGTATTTTTATATTTTATCAAACTTTATTGTATTGCTAAAATTTTTGCAATAAGTCCAGGTGTTAAAAATTGAATAATGAAAGTTAAAAGAATATATAATCTTTGTATCATACAAAAATCTGTTTAATAAAGTTTCAAGTCATCTACTAAATATAAAAAAAAAACCTGAAGTTTTTTCCCCCGAGGTTAACATAAAGGTATTTTAGATATCTAGGAATCACAGGGTCAAAAAACAGAAATTACTCCTCTACTTCCCCACCAAAACTGTTCTCTGACCTCTGAGGCACAGTAGGACAAGAAGCATTCTGAGGCTACCCTTACGTTAGTCCACTATGCTCTTAGTTTTTTATTTTTTCCCAACCCAACTGAATTGATGTTTACTTACAAGCTGTTTTTTTTCTAATATATCTGACTTTTGACTGACAGCAAGTTTATTCTACATCTGAATTTGAATGGCATTGAACGCTTCAGATACTCTTCTCTTGCCAGGTCTCTTCTCAGAAGACAAGAATCTCTGTTGATTCTGAGGGAAGTAATTTCTATGCACATGTGATTTTTATTTATTCAAATGCAGTACAAATGTTGAATAAATAATATGTACAGATACAACATGTGCATTTATTCAATGTATACAAGATCCTGAAATTGCTAATATTGTTATGGTTTTTGAGCATGTTTATGTACAAATGAAGCATTCCCAGTCAATCTTAGAAAATGGTTTGTTTAACCTCAAAAGCTTGACTACAGCCAGTAAAAGCAAGATAATTCACAATAAATAGTGAATCTCCATTCTGACACTTCTATTCATTCTATGGTATTAAACTTTCCTTTTTTGCTTTACTTTTTCAAGTTGATTTGCAAAGGTTTGCTCATTTAAAACCACAGACAAAAGCTCTGAAACAGTCACAATACAATACACAGGAAGTTTAAGCGTACATACTTACAATGCAGGTAATTCAGCAAGTAGAAGATTAACATTTAATATGACAGATCTATACTTGTTTACTGTGCTTTAGAGCAATAGTACTTTAAGTACTATTTTTCGATGCATTTTGTGCAGAAATATCTCTGGGATTCGCATAGTTCAACAAGAAGTGAAAAAGGCATCCTACATTGATATGAAACTGTGAACTTTGTGCATTTCTTAGAGCACACAGCATTGTGAATCGTCACACAGAACATCTTTATGCATCATTTGCCAAACTTATTTGAAGAGGGAGGACCTTTTTAAAGGAGAATCAGTGGATACTATTATTCATCTGTACACACTTTGTGAAATGATGGACTAGGGAAATGATGTACAAAAGGATTTCACATCAGTCCTTATTCTCTTTATATGTCTCACTTCTGGGTTTTACTGCCCATCTAAGTTACAGTTACCTGACTGCACCATACTTTATGGGTAGATGGGCCTCTGAGATGGTATATACTTCTATTTTTATTTTATACCATTTAAAAAGTATCTCATATTTCTTAATAAATGATTGGGAAGTATAGTGTATAAATACCCCTGCTATGAATTAAATTGTGTCCCCCAAAATCCATATATTGAAGTCCTAATTCCTAATGTGGCTGTATTTGAAGATAGGCCATTGAGAAGATAATTAAAGTTAAATGAGGGCGTAAAAGGTTGAGTTCATAATTCAACAGTTTCTCATAAGAAGTGGAAGAGACACCAGAAGTAGTCTGCGACAGAGAGAAGGCCAAGTGAGGACACAGGTAAAACTTGACTGAAAGTTAAGAAAAAAGGTTTCACAACATCCCATGCCTGCCAGCACCTAATCTTGGACTTCCAGCTTCCAGAACTGTCAGAAAATAAATTTCTGTCATTTAACCCACAGTGTAAGATTCTTTGTTACGGTAGCCCTAGCAGGCTAAAGCAATTCTCAAATTAAAAGCAAGATACATATAAATACTTTTGTTTCTCTGAATTTGTTTTTAACATTTTCTCTATTACTGCTCAATATCATTTGTTCAAAGCAATTAAATTATAGAAGACTGTGTCTTAGTACAACACAAAAGTTAAGATACCCTTTTGAATGGGAGAAGGGGAGGTAAGATTTTTACTCTACAAGAGTATTTTAACTCATTTAATAATGTCTACCCTCCAAAACTCTGCGGTGATAATACTGCTTTTTTCCTACTTTAGAACAGTTGTTACATAGTTACTAGTGCTTTAAAAAACATTTTGAATAGAAAATAAAAACCCTTTATAGCTTTTCAATTTCAGTAACATCTTTAACCTAAATCCATTTGGATAAATTTTAAATAATTACTTCATTCAGTTTTTGGTAGAGATAGTAAGTAATGGGTGTTCACTAAATTTCATTGTTAATCAGCTCTCCAGATGAGCCATTTCCACAAATGCAAAGAACCATAATTCCCCCATACACTTCTGTTGCAGCTGTTAATGGTCGAGGACTTGGAGGATGGGAAAGAGATTCCAATTTAATTAGAATTATTTTCAAAATACATCTAGTAGTCTTCCTATTGATAATTAAGTCTTATATAAAGTTTAATTGATAGTATGTCAAATAGTTATTATTTTTATGTTTTTTAAAATAGCTATTTATAAGTGGTATATATTTATTGAATTCTAGATACACATAGGAGGTGGCTATACATTTATTAGTGGATAAAGATTATTTAGTCCCTATTATTTAAGCATAATAAGGAATACAGACAATAATTAATAGAATATAAATATATGATTAGGTCTGTCCGGAAAAAGTCTAATCATTGTTAATATAAAGAGAATGGTCTACATGACATCAATGTAACTTGGCAGCCATGGGGAGTGGACTGGAATGAACATATGTGAACAATGACAACTTCATCGCATTAGTCAGTGGGGGAGACAGAAGCTGTTGAGTGAGCATGTGTACTGTGTGGTTGTCACATTCAAAATGACTGAGCAAGTACAGCAATGAATCTGCATAAAATTTTGCATTAAGCTTGAACATTCCTCTGCAAAAACTATTCAGATGATTCAGAATTATGTAGCTATGGGCAACTGGTGATTGGCAGCTTAATCACAACAATATGCACCATGTTCATGTCTTGTATAGAGTTGTTTGATGGAACATCAAATCACCCAGGTGACTCAGCCCATGTACAGCCCAGATTTGGCGCCGTGTGACTTTTGGCTTTTCCTGAAACTAAAATCACCTTTAAAAGGGAAGGGATTTCAGACTATCGATGAGATTTAGGACAATATGATGAGGCAGCTGATGGCAATTGGGAGAACTGTGTGAGGTCCTAAGGTACAATGCTTCTTATATCTTGTATCTTCAGTAAATGTCTCTATTTTTCAGAGTCCATGGCTGGATACCTTCTGGACAGACCTTGTAAATCCAGGGTCATATTTCAATGAGAAGGGGTAAAGGTATGGAGTAAATGATATTTAAAGTGATATCAAAAGTAAGAGCCACAAACCAGAGGAGATGAAAAGATTAAGGAAATGTCATGAATGAAACCTCCAACCTGGGGGACAGCTGGCCCTGTCTGAGGACTAGTAAGGAGGTCAGTAGAGCAAGACAACAGTGGAGAAAGGGACGAGTGCTTAGAGTGAACAGAGAATGATGAGCAAGGCCTCAGTAAGTGGTTCAAAGGCCACCAGCAGAACTTGGATATTAATAAAAATCCAATGAGAGACAGATTGTGAGAGACACATCATTGTTTGGGGATAGAGAATGGGGACTTTTTTCTTACAATATAATAGAATGTCAATAAAAGAAAGGCTAATAAAGAATTCCCCATCTTTCACATTTTCTAATATTTTATTAACAATTGATAAACAATCGGACTTAACTATAATTTAATTTCAGTTGTCCATTTCTGTTGTCCATATGATCAAAAGAAAAGGAGGAGGAGGAAAATGAGGAAGAGGAAAAAGAAGAGAAGGAAAAAAACAAGATAATAAATGAAGCATTATATTGTTCTTTAAAGTAACCCATCACAGAGCATTTTTAAAGCCAGAGATGAAACCACACTTTTTATGGTTTCCAAGCTAGTAAAAACAGCTTCTTGCTTTACAGCTTGCATAGTGTAAGGATCTCTCTAAAATAAATTGCAATTTTCCTGAGAGAGTAAAATAAGTCCTAATGCATGTGCACTGTAGCTTAACATAAAGCACACCATCTGGTGCTTGCTTTTTATTTGGCAATGATCTATAATGACATATTATAACAGATTTTATCTGTTAATTACTAAGAAGCAAAAGTGGTTTCATTTTCAAATTCAACAGAGCAAAATAAAACAGTTACTGTAATGGGAAAAGTGTTCCTTAAGAATTGAAAAATTACTTCAGAATTCATAAGTCTGTTTTGTACAATATTACTATTACTCACTGATATACAAAGGTTATAGCAGAGGTTTAGAACATTTCTTGCTGCCTGTATTTGTACTTCTTAAGAATTTTATAGATGTTTTCACAGTAGTGAAACCCTTTTTCTGTATTAGGGATAAACACTAAGATATATAGCAAAGAAATTAGAAGTTGCCTTGCTTTCTTAATTTATATAAATCTAGTTGCTTAATTAATGTGCACCTATATGCTTAGAACATGAAAAAATATGCAAATACATTTGAAATATGTATTTTTCCCTCTGACATACTAAATATGAAAGATACAAAGGATCAAATTAGAAATGGTTAACAGGTAATATCAAGACAGACAATCCAGTGGTCTCTCTCAGGAACATCTTTAAAGAACTAAACCTCCCAGAGCCCTGGAGGTTTGCTGTTTTATCAGAAGTAATTTTACAGTTTGGAAATATATTTCCCTCACATGAAACTGGATGGCTGGAGCAACATTCATGGGAACACAGGTCAACATTTCCACTCTCTTAAAAGACATCAGTGACACTGATGGGCACCCTATTTGCTAGAAGTTGTCACTTGCAGGTACAAAGCAAAGTAACTTTTTGCCCTCTATACCTTTAAGTTTAAAAAATTGAAAGAGCAGTCATAAAGTTATATAGACACATGGAAGGGGTTTTCAACAATTCTACATTTATTCGAGCTTAATTTAACACTACTTACATTGTACTGCAATAGTATGCCATCATATACAATTGAAAAATGTTCTAAATATTTTATATTATTGCTGAAAAAGTTAAGCACTTGCACTAGATGGAGAATCAAGTAACAAGCTGGGTAAAAGGTTTTGCTGCTTATTCTAGGATGATGTAGGTATACTTTTAATCTAATTTAACCACAGGCTAGCAGATGGTACCTCTTTTTAATTTATTTGTATCTGTATGCCATTTTCTTCTCGGTTATTGAATTTTCAATGCTCAACTTGGTACAAAAATGCTTATAATGAAAATAGCATTGACTGTCCTCCCTTGGAGCTAAGTGTAGCCATGACACTAAATTCTATTAATGCCAAGTTAGCAAGTCACCTCCATTACAGAATAACAAATCATTTTATTCACATTCACAATACCCATTTTATGAAAATGAAGTGATATAACACAGTGAATATTTTTTTTCTGTATTGTGAAACCAGTTAACTAAAGTCAAGTTGAAAAATTGTACCCATCATTACTTTGACATAAATGATATTATCAATACATTTGAAAAAATATCTGTTGAGTTCCCCTAGCATAAGCAGGAGAAAGACCTATATGGAATTGCTATATTGGTTTACTTTCATTTCACAGTAAGTCATCAATCATCAGATATCCTAATCACAGGAAAATAGATATTCTACACTGTCAAAAAGTTATCTGACAGGCACCTCAAAATCTATTCTCCACTTATTCCTTTTAGAAATACAGCTACCCTTGCAGCTAGGTGTGTCTCTAACACTACTAGGCTCTTGTAAGTACAGTAGAAATAATGGGTGAGCTGTTCTAAAAAGGAACTACATTTTCCTCCCCATTCACCTGCCTGAAAAATTGTAACATTTCTGCTGCTTGAAAAATGGTAACAGGAGCAACTACCTGGGAGCCAGGTATGGGAGCCACATGGCTGACAGAACCACTTCTCTAACCCTAGGCCCTCAGGCAGTGGCTGGGGAAACAAATTATTTCTTGAAGCCACTGCATTCGTTATACCAGCTGGTCTTCATTCTAAAACCACAGCAGCATCAACAACAACAGCAACAAACCTAAGCAATAAAGAAATAAATAACAATTTGAAAAACCAAATATCTTATTCTGGTAATTTTGTAGTTTCAGTTTTTTAATAGTGTGGAGAAATGCATTCAGATTAATTTTGGAATTAATGTCCAGGACTTCGCCTAGTCAATTTTTATACCTGTTCTCCACTGCAAATTTTTAAGACAATAAAATAAGTGATGGCCTGCTGATATTTAAAGAGTAAATTGTAAATATTCATCAATATTTGAATTATAAAGTAATGTGTTAATCTTATGTGAGGGGAACATCTTGACAAACTATATTTGATTTTAAATAAAATCTATTTGGAGGCAATAAAATATTGTATGTTGAATTATTCTGGATTTTTCCTATACTTTAACTTTATATCACAGATGAAACAAAAAAGGACATAAATCTAATTTGAAAGCCACAGCTTCTAAGGTATGCATATATATTTATATCAGTAGTAATTATTACTAATTGCTAGTATTAATAATTCCTAATACTAGTATTAAAACAGGTTATCAACTTATATTTTCTACTTGATAATGTCTTAGGTGAAAGTCATCATATCCAGAAAATGTGTGCCACTGAAGAGAAAGGACTTTAACTATTTATTCTGTCATGTTGGCTTGTACTAAGTTACCATTTAGCTAACCATTTTAAGTTTTTTTAATACATAATATTTTATGTGCAAATTTCTTTAAAAAATTCTGTTTTGTATCTATTTTCTAATTTCTGTTGATATTTTCTTTATTATTTCATATTGTTTTTCCATTTAATTTTTCCTAGCTTTTTTGAATTAGAAATAGAGTTTATGTATTTCAATTTTTAAAATTTTTATTGATGAAAGGTCTTGTATTATTTTTTCTGTAATTACAGCCTCAAATGTATTGCACAATTCTGATATGTAATATTTTCATTATTATTTTTATTGTTTAGAAATTATTTACTACTGTCTTGTACTTATTCACTCAAGAGTTGTTTAAAAAGGAGCATGTAATTTCTAGGTGCAAGTTTCTTTGTTCTTTATACTGTTAAAAATTTTTAATTCTATTGTGTTTTGATTCAAGAAAGTTGTCTGAAATACTTCTACTCTATGGTGCTAAATAATATTTTATTTGTACCTTACTGTACAATCACCTTTTTGTGAATGTACCATGAGCATGTGTAAAAAAATTGTGCTTTATATTATTTGGATATAAGGTATATATACATAGTAATCATATACATAGAAATTAAATCTACTCTGTTGCTGTGTTTTTCTTATTTAAAAATTCCTATTGAACATGTGATTTTTTTCTTTTACTGTCTTCCACTCTAAGAAATTTCTCTGGCTTTTTCATTCGTTTCTTCTGCTTCCCTACTGTTTGTTGCAGGGGAATTTGCCAGCTGAACTGTATAACATCACATTTCCATTTTAATTTTATCATAGTTTTCAAAGAAAAGGAGTGTTTGATTAACTGTATCTTTGTCACACAGTTAACAAAAATGTTTTGCTTTATAGCAATCTTGGTTAAAAAGCACCTGCTTCTATCTCTGCAACAAAGTATGTTTCTTTATTAGATTTTTCTTAAAAAGGAGTGAAGAATGGGCAGGCAAGTTGTGTGTTTCTTATTTTTAAAAAAATTCTTTTGCCTAGAAATGTCCTGAATTTTTCCTTATTCTTTTTTCTTTCATAGTGCTTTTTCTGAAGGATGTTTTTCCCTCCTTGTTTTCTCTCCCCTCCTCCACCCACCACCAGACATAATCTCTGCATCTCACATATCCATATAACTCTTATTCCTGTAATTTCTATTTTCACATATTAAATGGTCCTTTATTTCTGATGCTAGTTTGGGGTAAAGGTCAGACTCTCTGATAACTGCCCTCTCTCTTCTATGCAGTTTCTTTTCCCTGATTTTCCCTGTACTTCCCAAAGGCTCACACATGTGAGTTGGTTTGCTCATTCTTTGCTCAATTTTTTCAGCCCACGGGTAATTTGAAGTTTGGATTACCATCTAGATATTATGAAGATGTAAATTTTCTAATAATCATTTTTGTTCTTTTTTATATTATTGTATTTTAATCACAAGTTAAAATTATTGGAATCAGTAGCCATCATGGGGTCAACTACTGAGAACTGCCAGTTTGGTAGATTGTTTAGCTGTGAGGGAAGAAAACTCGCAGTTAGACTTGAAAGCCAGGAAGGCAGAGGGAGATTTATTTTCTTTGTTTCATTTTTCTTCACAAATACTGTATTCTTTTTGAGCTCAAGTTCTTACAGCTAAGGAGAAGCTTATTCTCAGGTTGACGGTGAAGTGCCTGTACTTTTGGTTCCAGGTAGAGGACCTGTAGTACTGATCCTCTGTATTACATAAAATCAAAATGAAATAGCAATACCTTAATTGGTATTAAGCTACGAAGATAGTTTCAAAAAGATGTACAGTTGATCCTTACACAACACAGAATTGAACTGTGTAGGCTGACTTTTACATAGATTAAAAAAATAAACACCTATACTGTTTGTGTTCCAGGGTTGGGAGTCTGCAGATGTGGGAAACCAACCTCATTGACCTATGCTTTTTATGTAGGGACTTGAACACCCACACCTTTTTATATTCATGACAGTTCTGGAATCAATTCTCTGTGGATAATGAGGAAAAAGTAAGTTTTGAGGGAGTCAAAAGTTACATGTGGCTCTCCAAAGCACTGCATTGTTCAAGGGTCACTGTATGTGCATATATATGTACATATATGTATACAAGAAGTTACAAAAAAACAAGAATTTATTATAAAAAATTGTGTATTTATTCTTACATGTTTAAACCCCAGTCACCTTCAGAGTACTCTCCATTTTGATGTAGTACACATATGGAGATTTTTTTCCACTGCTCAAAACAGTTTTTGAATTGAACACTTTTGATGTCGTTTTTAGTGTTTCTCCCATTTTTTGTTTTGCCTCTTCCACATCAGCAAAACATTTCCCTTTGAGGACATTTTTCATCCAAGGAAACAAACAAAACAAAAGTCACACTGGGCAAGATTTGGTGAATAAGGAGGGTAGAACACATGGGGCATGCCATTTTTGGCCAAAAAACTGCTGAACACTCAGTGTGGGCAGGTGAGCTTCTAAATCTCCCACAATAAAATGGGCAACCACATTGAAAGAGTCTTAAAAAAAATTCACTGAAGCCAAATGCAGCTTCTCACAATACTAGCTGATGCACTGATATAGATGGGCTCCTAGAACACTCATCTAGCAGGGGAAGCCTGTACTACAAGGGGACTGCCCTCCAGAAGATAATTCCTTTTTTTTTAGTCACTTCTCATATTTATGTGTATATACATATATATATAAATTATGTGAGTATAGCTCTCTATCTCCTCACTAAAGCTGATGGATTTTTCTGAATATTTTAGAACATAAGGAATACCTTTCATAATTCATTTCTCAGGCTAAGTACTGTACTAGCTTATAGAACGATTGCAAGTACCCTACTAATGTTTCAAGTCTTTTCCATTGTCCTCACTCACTATATAAATCAGGTCCGAGACAAGATACATATGATGCACTGAAACTAGGTACTGTGAGGAATATTTAGTCACAGGAGAGATTAAGAAGATCTACAAAGAATAATGTGCTACTCTAGGGGATAAAGATAACAAAAAGTCTTCACAATACAAGTAAGAGAGCTTTAAGGGGGGAATTGTCTGACATAAACTATGACTGTTAAAGGGAAAGAGCAAAACAACAACAACAACAAAAATAAAATAAGACAAACACACACACAAACAAAACAACCAAATTTGAACTTTCAGAAGGAGAAACAGGAAAATAACAACTTCCAATTGAGTCTTCTCCCTCTCCTCCATAACCCCCATCTTCTGAGAGTACCTCTGATTAGTCAAAAGAAACACGAAGCTGGAAGGCAAAAGCAGCGCATTGGTGTAGTTCAAACAACCTATATCCTGATAGGAAGTAGATCTGGGGACAAAAGAAGGAGACCTGGCACATCAGCACAAGTCTGTGCTATTACAGAAATGCTTATTGTGAATATTGTAATATCACACAAGGTAAAAGTTCTAGCCTGTCCTTAAAAGTAAACTTTGTAATAAAGCATGCATTATACTTTTTCACGTTGTGCCAATGAATATAGCCCACATATTTATTTTACATCTTCATTCTTTTCTGTTTTACACAACTTATAACCAATATTCTTTTAAATGTATGACATAAAACCGCATACTCATTTGCAAGCTAATATGGTTAGAACTGGAAAATAAAACTCTTCCCAATAACAGTATACCAAAACCAGTTCAAAATTTCCCGTTTTACTTTGGAGACATTAACTTCAAGAACATGAATATGTTTTGAATTTTGTTTTGCTAGTAATTCAGTACATAAAAATCTCTCACACTCTCTCAACAATGGATAAAATAACTAAATACACAGTAAAAAGTATACTTTCAAATTTATTGTTAACACAGAAAATAAAGATAAGAGCAAAGCATTTTATGGCAGTATGTATATTCTTTGTGTTGTGTATCATATGGTTTCCAGTTACTTAGAGTAATCTTCACTCCACCAGTGATTAAGAATAGGATACAGAAAAATTACATTTAGGATTTAAAAATTAATGACAAAAGAATGGCTGTTATAACCTAGATTTGGAAGATTATATTTGCCTAATGTATTACCAGTCCTAACAATTAGTGCATTTACTATATACTATAGTTGCAGTTATTTCCTATTCTGCTACTTTTTAAATATATTTTATTTTAGTTTCTTTAATATTTGCATATGTAAATTTGATTTGGGCCATACAAGTGGGGACAATTTGTGCTCTGGTAAGCACTCCAACTTGATAGGTAAATATTTGTTATAGCAAAAATAACTCTACCAACCCTGATGAAAATTGCTAATCTAGGAGTTGAGAAATAAAGAGAGGTAATGCTCTCTATGAATGTAGAATATAGAGGATATCTAACAATACCTTCATAAAAAAGAAAAGACACATAAGAGTCTCATAAGAAATGTTGTCTTGTCTTAAATAGCTGCTTTATTGATAAGGCAAAAAAATTCCCTCCTTTACTGTGTTTTTGTAGGTAATGGAGGTTGGTCAGAGACTGATTTTAATGTGAGGTTAGCTGCTACTCTTGTTAGATGCTACTCTATACTACATTCCATTCAACAAAGCACTTTCTGCCTCTTACAGATGCCTAAGTACTTTTTTTTTTATCTGAAGGACAAATATAAACATCATGGATTATAATCAAGAAGTAGAAGTGTAGGCTATTATTTATCTAGTGCGCCAATTTCGATAGCATCATGTCATGAATAATTGTTACATTACATGAAACAATTGATAAAAGAATTGTCCAAGGATAAAAATACTCAGATGTCACTTCATTTTTGTACTTCAAATATACAAATGTTCAAAGGCATTTTTTATTAACAGCATCATATATTCTTTGTTGATGTTTGTGTGTATGGATAAAGTACAGTAATCATAAGAATTTATGAACATTTCAATTTTCTTTGAAAATTTTAAGATGCAAAAAACAGCAATTTACCTTTTTACCTTTTGTATTTCATTGCAGAGTTTTATATGTTCATTAGCTTTATAGAGAAGTATCTTGACATAAATTTTTTTCTAATATTTTATGCAATTTGGCTACATAACCAAAGAGTAAAAAATACATTTTTCTTACATAAAGAAAATTTAAAAATAATATATTTTTTATATACACACAGAGAGATTAAGTTAATTCATTTTCATTAGTAAGAGGAAAATAAACTAGATTTAGTTTTTAGCCAAAAGGCAAAACCAAGTGTAGTGACATTGTTACAGAAACCTGCCTATGCTTTTCTGGAACAGCTGTGGGGTTTGACTGCCCACTGCCAAAAAGCATGACTCCCAGTGCAAGAATCTGGTGCAAAAGGAAAGGGGTTGTTTATTTACACGTTATACAGATTCAGACCAATGGTGATTTCTGCTATTAAATTCCACTCTCTTCAAAACACCCCAAACACATAGTCCTGCCTCTCTTTGCCAACCCAGAAGAGTTTCAGAATATGCAAGTCAGAGGTACTGTATTCCAGAAGTCCACTGACCAGCATTCCCTGTCATAGTTCAGCATTCCAAACATCTCCCACTAATCTGTGCTTGGTTAGGCAGTTCACAATTCCCAGCTCTGCCAGGTGGGAAACCTACCTGGAAATCACAGGAGAGTGGGTCTCCTTTTTCTTCCTCCAGCTCTTAATCCAAAAATGTGTGTCATCTCCTTATTCCAAAGTGTATGACACCTCCTTACATACCAGACTTCATGGCTGAATCTCCCTACTTCATGACTCTGTCCTCATAGCTGCCACTTACTACTGACTTCATGATCAATGGGGCAGCCATTCTATACTCCTTCAAACCCACAGCCACTTTTCTTTTGTTAATACATATTCAGAGTACATATTTTAATTCTCTTTCCACTCAATTCAACAACACTATTTTTATTTCAAACAGTTAGTGTTTATTTATAATTATCCATGTATATGCTCTTCTTATAATGCACTTTGTTTCTTTCTGTATCTATGTTTCCATCTAATGTCATTTATGTTCTGCTTGAGAATAATTCTTTAATACCGTATTTAGTGATGGTATGCTAATGATAAATTATCTGTTTTTGTTATTCTAAAATTTCTTTCAGCTTCAATTTTGGATAATATTTTTGTGTATATATAGTTCTGAGTTGGAAATTTGTTGGACATAGAATTCTAAATCGAACATTGTATTATTGGGGTGACATTAGTTAATAAAATTATATGTTTCAAGCATATAATTCTATAATACATCATCTGTATATTGTGCTGCGTGTTCACCATCCAAAGTTACCATTTGTCACCATTTATCCCTCCTTTATCCTTTCCTACTATCCAGTCTCCCTTTCCTTCTTATAATCACCATACTGTTTGATTATTTTTTTCAGCACATTGAGTATATCATTCTTTTGTCCTCTGCCTTCTGTTGTTTCTGTTGAGAATTCTATTTTCAGTCTTGTTGTTCTTTTGACTTGGGTTTTTGTTTTCCTCTGACTACTTTTATGATATTTCCTTAGTTTTAGGTTTTCAATTGTTTTACTATGCAGTGCCTGAGTATGGTTTTCTTCTTGTGATTTTTAGAAATTGAATATGTAGGTGGATGCCATCTATCAATTTTGTCATTTTCCCTGCCTTACCCTTTCAAGCATGACTCCTGCTTCATTCTTTTTCTTTTCTCCTGGGATGTGTTACACATTTTTAAAGACTTAGTATGATATCTTATGTTTCTGTTATAGCATTTGCTTTATTTTCCATCCTACTGTCCCCCTGTAGTTATTTTGGATATTATTTTCTCCTGATATATCTTTAATTCTAACTTTCTTCTAAGCTCCATTTAATCTTTTATGCTCTATTATTCTTAATATCAATCACTATATTTTTCAGTTATCAAATTTCCATTTATTTCTTTTTTCTTACTTTGCAGTACTCTAATGATATTTTTGGTTTTTGTTTTGGTTTTCAATGAATATTTAAGAAGGAAGATAACATGCTTTTCTAATATGTACTTTATATCACTGAAGCTAAAGCAAACATTGTGTTCATTGGGTGGAAACAGCCTGCTTTACGTGCATATACTGAGTACAAGAAAAATAAATACTGTTATATTTTCAGACTTCAGAATTTGAATAGGTGTTAGTGTCCTCTCCTTTATTCATATAGAAAAAAAATTACTTTAAAAATCATTTGAAGCATGGAAAAAAATTCTATAGTACTTTTTTAGAATCACTCTGTAGAATCTTCATGATTCATATGATACAAGGGAAACTTTAATTCAACCTATTAAAGAAGACATTCCAGCTCACATGATCATATCAGCCAGGAAAATGTTCGTGGCAATCACAGTGCATGAATGAACAAACTTTTTCTTTACACAATAGTTATCCTGTTTGCCTACTTCTGCTGCTACCCTTGGCTCACCTGTGTTCAAGTCCATACCCATAAGTCGACCTGATTCCCAATGTTCTGCTTAAACTTCTGTGTCTCCTGAAAATCAAAACCAGAATTCTGAGCAAGAACCTTGGGAATAATGAATAATGCATCAGCAAATACTTGAACTCCAAGTTGGGCTCTACGCTTTACACTTGGCTGGGGTTATACTTAATCAAGTCTTGTGCCCTTGCCACTTCCACTACACCAATGCCTGGAACTACACAATGGCCATCAATACCATTTTTAATGGCCCTCAAGCTGTCTCTTATTGCATCTGATTTGAGTGAGTGCATCCTTATTTGGTACTTTGACCAATAATGTTTTAAAGCAAACATTGTTACATTTTCCAGTAAAGATTAACTTGCTGCAAACCAAAGCATCACAGGTTCGATTCCCAGTCAGGGCACATGCCTGGGTTGCAGCCCACGGCCCCCAGCAACCGCACATTGATGTTTCTTTCTCTCTCTCTCCCTCCCTTCTGTCTCTAAAAATAAATAAATAAAATCTTTAAAAAATATTAGCTTGTCTTTTCTCAATGTATACACATAGACAAGTCCTGCAAATCCCAAACAATCAGGATTGAGGTCATCAAAAGAATTTAGAGCTACCCTTCCACAAGCACCTGTCAGTTTTTCCATATTTCTCCTTTTAGTTCTGTAGAGAGCTATTAATCCTCTTTTGTGAGAACATCTAAGGAAAATGGCCCAATTCCTTTCTGATTAATAACAACAAATCCTTTATCAGAGGATACAGTCTTTCTCTACAGTCTTTCCCTACAGTCTTCCTTTTTCAGTTCTATTATTTTTTTAAAAACTCTATCTTCAATGATTTTTCTTTCAGCTTTTACTAATTTCTCTCATTCTCTCAACTCCTGAACTCTGGGGGAAAAAAGGTAGAACTTGCCCTGACTAGGTGGGTGGATTGCTTGCAGTGTCATGTTGTGCAATAAAAAAGGTGGTGGGTTTGATCCCTGGTTGGGGCACACATGGAGGGAACTGACTGATATTCCTCTCTCTAGCATTTCCTTCTTCTCTCTCCAAAAACAACAATAAAAGGGAAGGGAGGTAGAGAGAGAGAGAGAGGGAGAGAGAGAGAGAAACATCAATTTGCAGTTGCTGGGGGTTATGGCCTGCAACCCAGGAATGTACCCTGGCTGGGAATCGAACCTGGGACACTTTGGTTCCCAGCCTGCGCTCAATCCACTGAGCTATGCCAACTAGGGCTGTCAATATACCTTTTAACTAAAATACATCGAACATCCTATGAAGAAACATCTAATACAATAGTAATTTTTCTTCTTTTTTTAAAGAAATAATTTACTACATAAAATCAATATTGTTAAATTGCTATTAAATCATATAGGCTATAAAAATGGAAGCAGTTTATATTAAATATATTATATTGATATATACTTATATTAGTGTTGTATTGATATATTATTATTATAAAATATTTCCAAATGTATTTTCTGAAAGAATAAGGGCACTTATAGCTATGACTTTCGTAGTTCACTCTCAAGCTTGAGAGAGGCTCAGAACACAGGTCTTTGGACATACACTCACAAGCAGACAGACTTGACAGTATCACTGCTGACAACATGATAGGCCGACCTGAAAGAATTAATTGGAAATTACACCATTTTAAAGATGTGTCAACTACTTTAATAGGTATTGTGAGAGGGAAAAGTATCTACTAGCTGTCCAGCCCTAATGACTGTGTGGGTGGGTTAATGAGATGTAAATCCAGCAGCCAATTCAAAGAGGCAACATCATTTTTCCTTATCTTATTCAATTTTCAAACTATGTAGTGTAAATATGGATTGTTTTTTCCAAATGTACTTTCAAATTGTGCTAAAAATGAATTTTCTAGTTTCTAGTAAATAGTTACTAATTTAACTAATGGCATATATTTTTCATCTTTTTTGTCTTGCTTCATAATTTCATGTTTAATGCTATTTTTAAGCAAATGATTATTTCAGTGACTACTTTATGTAAATGTAAGCTACCAGAAGCTAAGAAATGTCAGACTGCTATGTCTACTTTTAGAATGGATAATTTAGGGAGAAATTTTATATATATATATATATATATATATATATGAAATTACATATATAATTTCAGAAAATAAAAGTATGTTATCTGAACTTTAAATTGGGGGTAATATTCATTCAACACCTTCAGTACTTCCTATAGTGATCTGTTTATTAATAGATGTTTTTAGGCTGCTGGCTTTTTTACATAACATTCAGAACAATCCTTGAATCACTATTGCAATATCCAGATGTCTATGTGCTTTTTTGGACATGTAAGAATATCACTGAGCTTATAAAACTCCTGACCAAAATATTCATTTTTTTTTACCATGAAGGCTATTCATAACATAAGTCCATTAAACCCTAACAATAATTTCACAGGTACAGCACTCCAGCTATAGCTCACTTTATTCAGCTGTGTTTCTCTGTGATTTGAATTTACTTTTAGAATTTCTTTTGATTCTCCAAAATATTTTATTCAATAGAAGTGAAACATCTGATGGCATCCTGATATACAAACTCAAGTGTGCTAAAGGCAAGATGCATAGAGACCTTGTCTCTCAGCAGCTGTGAGTGCTGCTGCAGAATGGAACTTCTTCTTCTGTGTCCAGGCTGCAGTGGCAAGTTCAAGCTTCTTTGGAGGCCAGCGCTGCAAGGGCCTGAGCAATCCTTCTTGAATAATTGTGCCAGCAACAAGGAGAGTCTCAGCATCACTCCAGTCATTTCTACCCTCACACCCACACAATGCCCTGGAAAGCTGGAACAGGAGAACCTTGAAGAGCCTTGATAGGTCTACTAATCTTAATGTAACCAGAAGACACCTGCATTTAGGCTGCCTGTCACTACCAAATCCAATAAGCAATGACAGCGATCGAATCTTCTATGGGTGCTTCATTCAGATGGCCGGCGATCAGAGAAAATGGCGGGTTCATACCCTAAGAAACCATCTTCCCTTCTCTTTCCTGGCCAGATTTTTTATAAAGGGGTGGGGGAGGACAAACAAGGTGCAGTGAGGGCTTTGAAATTCAGGGAGGATTAGGTGAGTGAAGCTGCAGCATTCCTGTCCTCAGCAGTTAGCTGTTCCCAAGGCGGGAGGTGGTCACACAAAAGGCCAGGATGCCTCCAACTTGTCCCCAGGTGGTAATCTCTAGCCAGTGCCCCAGGAGGTTGGCACTGGAGCCAGCCTTGGCAACTGGAGTTGCTTTTCCCTGGAGCCAGGACGGGCCTTATCTGTAGTTTCTGAAACAAGAGCTTAACATACACATTACTTGCAAGAATGACAACTTTTTGCCTTAAGCTAAAATTTTCCAAGTCTTGAATCCCCTATCATTAATATTCCTAAATCATTATTTGAATGGATGTGGCTACTGTACTTTCTTGATTATTCTTCACACATGCTATCTATCATGAGGATTTGAACTCAATTTTTGTTAGCAAGTACACTGCAGTATTGAAAAAATATGGAGACTGACTTTAAAAGTCTTTCTTGGTCTAGCAGATTTACAAATTTAAATCATGTAATTTGTTTTTAATTCATAGTGTCCATGTAGATAAGCTGGAGATGTAATCCGATGCACCAGCTACACCTGTGCATTTTAGGTAATTGTAAGAAATATGTGAGCACCCACATGATAGGATGGATAAAAGGAAGAGAGACACATAGAAAACTTTTCTGTTTTACATCACAGTGTTTTTTTATATCTTTGTGGCATTTTAAGACTAGCAGAATTTTTTTTTAAAATACAATGGTGCCTAAAGTACATTATATATAAATGCACAGCACAGGGAATTCTGGTCAATTAGCAGAGCATGCCAGTTTCAAACAATGGAACCATGGATGCACCTATTATTTTGCCTGGCAGATTCATGTATATTTCTATGATTTCCTTTTAACTTTCACATCTTTGGAATCTAGTAAAGGCATAATCAGAAATTATATTCTTATTAAATTGTAATTTTGTGAGGTGGCTAGTTCAGACTCTGGTCACCAGCATAAACAGGTACAATTCTTTAATTACATGGGATCTATAAAAACATTAGAAAAATACAATCAGTTGGCAAACAGGATAAACTAGAGTAGATAAAGATTTCTAAAAATCTTTTCTGTGTGTATGTATGTGTGTGGACTAGAAGTAAGTCAATATGTGGAATCTTTGAATCTGTGGCACAATGATGTATTTACAATTGCCACATGCCTTACTTAACAATTTCATAGCCTGGATGGTTTGGAGTGGAGAGGAGAGAAGGAAGTTAATACCTCGCCAATGAACTGGTGTCCTCAGGGCGATCCTCATCAAAGTCATTACCATCATTTTCCGAAAATTATACTCGTCTTTAGGATATATGAGACATTTCTATTTAATACAACTTATTATGATTTGGGGTTTTCTTTACCTTTTAAATTGGGGAGGATTCATCTTTATGATAAATATAAGAAGAATATTTTGGTGAAGGCAGTCAACTTTCCAAGGCATTAACTTTTTCATGAAACAAGCAAACATTTGAATTCTTCTCATGCCATGTGTCTGCTTCCTATTTTTATGGCAGTTTTTAAAAGAGTTTTTTTAACTGCTGTTTTTCTTCTTTTATATCCTAGAGGGAAGGAGAAAACAAGCTTGTATTTTTCTTTTAGTTTGGAAGGAGAAAAGTATTCCCTCTAACATATATATTGACAGTCAAGAGGTCCAGAGAAGATCAGTAAGCCAGAGCTGTGAAAGACATAAATAAGACATTCTTTGGCCCAGGGGATGGAAGCAGATATATGCAGTACACACTCCATGCTCAGTTTTAGTTTCCTGGGGGGTGACGTTTCTTAAAGTGACTGACAGGATTTTTTTCATTTGTTCTTTTATTATCAGTTAGTGGTATACATGCAGCTTCCTCCCCTGTATTAGGTCTGATTGTGAAAACAGCAGTAATTTTATGATTATCTGGGAGAAATATTAAGAAGAAAAGGGAAGTTTTAACAATTGTTGATGAATTGTTTCTGTCTTTTGTAAAAGAATATGTTGTCACAAATTAACAAGCAACAAAGATGTGAGTACATGGTGACCAGTATTTACTTGGTTTATTTAATAAAAACTAATAAACAATCAAAAACCCAGAAAGGACAAAGGACTTCAGGGACAACTCAATAGAGGCCCTCTTATTGCTAACTGCTTATTACCACTCATATTTTATTAATATGATTACTATAATATTTTCTGAAATATTTGGGAATGAGGCATTATTAGTGGGAAATGAGGGCAGAAAAACTTCTATGGTTCACTTTTAAAATAGTCTGATACACAGAGGAAAAATCTTAATGAGCTTATATACTGAGCAATAAAAAAAGTGTTGACTCGGGAAGAAATATACATTTCATTAGGAAATGAATGAAATTATTCAGAATAGTAACCAAAAAAGATCTATTGACTTTAAAAACAACTAACATTATTTGTAAAATTTTCATTTATGATTTTATATCTATATCTATACAGTTACTGGGTAAAATATCAACAATTAGCAAAATTCTGAATGAATTCTTAGATTTTATCTTACAGAAAAATTAAGCAAAAAACAACAATTTGTTTTTAAACTGAGCTATAGTAAAAGTCTCACAAAAGAAAATTAAGGTCAGATTTATGGTCATTTCCCCACTAGCATCCTATCATAGTTTCTGCAGATGATACCTGCACATGAATGCATGTGTATCTTTGTAAACATTTAAACATACATTAGATTTGTATATTTATGACATTTAAATGCCATCAGAAATAAAATGCAATATGAAGTTCCCTCCTAAAAGAACAATCAGAAGACTGATAACTTTTGACGAAACTATAAAAAATAAGGAAAAATAAAAAATCTTATTTTATAAAACAAAACAAGAAGTATTTTTTCTAATAAAACCTGCAACATAGAAAAATTAAACTTTAGGGAAAAACTCAAATCAGTGTCATAAAAAGGAGGTGTAGAGAGGCATATACTATAAGAATTTTGAGTACTATATGTTTTTAAACCTATTATATTTAGATTTATGTGTTTTCCATTGGTTTGAGTTTTATTCAGTTTTATCTGTTTATATTACAACAGCATACCTTGTCATTAAATACTTTTATAAAGTATCTTAATAGATGAATACAATTTCATTCAAAAGAAACCATAGTGTACTGATATTTAATATATTTCCCAATGTTTCAATGATTTTGTCTAGTCTACTTCATGTGCTCCTCATATATCATCAAAGATTGTGTTGTTTGTTGTAATGATGAAATTCAGTAGTTAAAAGTTTTTATAGATACATTTAGAGCTTTCTTTAAAAAAAGTGAGAGGAAGAGGAAAATGCAAGGAGAAATAGACAAGAAAGAGATGTGAAGCTGTCACTAGAGTAGCAAAATTTCATACTGCAGTGACTGATGTAGTGGCAGAACAGACTTTAAAGAGAATGCCAATTTGCATATTCATTATATTTGCTTTGTGTATATCCCCTCACTGAATCTTCTCAGGAAATTAATGATATAGGCACAGTAGTTACCTACTATTTGTGGCTGACGAAGCTAAAACTCAGAGTCTTTGGAACCAATGTTATCTGAGTCCAAAGCTTGCACTTTGTTATTCTAGCAAGTTACCCAACTAAGTCTGCATTCAAGGAATGGCAGAAGCAAGTGTGAGCGTTAGTGCTTCCTGCCCAAGTTTCCATTTGGGACAGCTGGTTTGCACTGACATCATAAATCCTGGGATGGAAGTAATTTTGAGAGGTCACCTAATCCATTCACCCTGCCTTTAACTTTCCTGACAGATGAGGAGCAACCTTAATTCTCTACCCCTTCAGAAGAAAGTGCAGCTTCCTTCTGTCCCTTATTCCTGGATTTAACAACCCCTAGTGCAGGAAATCTCATCTTTTTTTCCCTCTGTAACATAAATCCTACACAATGCTGTTTAAGCTTGTTGCCTTTTGCTCTGCTTTTTTGAGAACACATAGTGATGTCTAAATAACAGAATTTCCTATACTTAAAGGTGAATACTGGAAATGTCTCTTTTTCTAACTATAATTCATGCATTTTTTAACTTATATTAAAATATTTATTTTTCAACCTTAGTTGTCTTTTGTTTTTCTTCTTAGTGTTAAGAGTTAATTTCCTTTTTTATATAGATTAATGGGCTCAGTTCGGAGAGTTCTAGAGAGGGTTTGACCTTGGTTTTGCTGGCTTTTCTAGACTTAGGTTTAAATACAGTTTAAAAAATCTCACAGCTGCCCTGTAGTATTCATTGACAATGTAAAAGAACTGTGAACATCTTCTTTTTTGTGATTCTCATTTGATGACTTGCTTTGTCTTGTAGATTTTCAAAGACTTAATCAAATGTGAGTACAGACAGAGCCACTGGTGGTAAGAAAATTCTCCAATTCACACACCCTTCCAGCTGGATACGTAGAAGCTAACGATGTCTTTTGAAAGCCGGCTTACCATTCTGTTTTTTATCTCCAGCTCTCTTTGTAGTCCCATTTGATTCATATTGTGCAGCTAATAGAGCTTCATCTCTATTCAATGTTTCCTTCTTGAGTTTAAATGGGATTAATGCAGTGAAAAGTTCTTTTTAAATGATTAGGTTAATAATCTGGAAATTATGACTTTTCAAATAAGGCACCCCAAAGCTCTTTATTTCATTTTTAGGACTACATTTTGTCTTGTCTTCAAATTTTCATATACCTAATATAATGTTCTTATGATTAATAATTCTAAATATGATTTATCTTCTTTGTGTTCACTTTGAAAACAGGGGAGACTATCTCTTCAATTGATTCAACAGCTATGGATCTTTCTAGAGGTCACATTGCAAGTTAGTATTTGTCATCAATCATGGCTTTAATTAAAACTCAGGTTATAGTTGAATAAACTTTCTTCTCTGTTGTTAATTTTTCAAACATTTTTACTCTTGTCTTTTTCTTCTCAAAATATGTTAAAATGATAATATAATTTATTATATATTTATGTATTTTATGTTTCCTTGTACTACTTAATATTAACATTTTAGAAAAACAAAGATAAGCATTATAATTTGAATGTTTCTTCTGTAGCAAGTGGTAAATTTGAATATATGTACAGTATGCAAAATATCCTGAGTATTTACATATAAGTTCACTTCTTCTGTATTTGAAAATAAGCTATGACTGTCTTTACCTTTCTACTATTTCTTATTTTTTTAAAAACTGCCATTTACCCATTTAAAAATACAAATAAATGTAATACTATGTAGACATGTAAAAAGCAATGAAATTAAAAAAAATATTTATGATAATAAAAAGTAGCCTATGGAAAATTGACTAAGGGTAGTATTTTTACTCTGTAAAATATGAGAAAGCATACTACAAATCCATGCCATAAAAGAAACCTAAATGATCTGTCATACTCACTTATGAGATTACCATCAACTTTCAGAAAACTGGAATATTCAACAGGTAGTCTGTAAAGACCTCAGAGACATTGAAGATTTGGTTCCAGACTGCAACAATCAAAGGACTATTGCAATGAAGCAAGTTACATGAATATTTTTGATTTCAAGTGCATATAAAATTTATGTTTACATTATACATGGTCTATTACATATATAATAACCTTATGTCTAAAAAATAAACCTACCTTAATTCATACTTTATTTCTAAAAAAAGTGTCAACAATCATCTGAGCCTTCAGTGAGCCATAATCTTTTTGAGGGCGAGGGTCTTGTCTCAAAGTGGATGGCTGCAGACTGATGGAGGTAGTAGTTGCCGAAAGTTGAGGTGGCTGCAGTCATTTCCTAAAAGAAGGCAGCAATAAAGTTTGCCACCTCGGTTGACTATTCCTTTCATAAACAATTTCTCTGTAGCATGTCAAACTGATTGATAGCATTTTACTCACAGAACTTCTTTCAAAATGAAAGTCAATCCTTTCAAAAGCTGCCGCTTTTGTATTTAAGATTTTATTTATTTTATTTTTTTTTAGAGAGTAAGGAAGGGAAGGATAAAGAGAGGGAGAGAAACATCAATGTGTGGTTGCCTCTCATGTGCCTCCTACCAAGGACCTGGCCTGCACCCCAGGCATGTGCCCTGACTCAGAAACAAACAAGGAACTCTTTGGTTCACAGGCCTGCACTCAATCCACTGAGCTATAACAGCCAGGACCTGCTTTTTTTTTTTAATCAGCTAAGATTATGTAATATTCTGAATTTTCTTATCATTTCAACAATCTTCACAGTGATTTTTCCAGGAGTAGGTTCCATCTCAAAAAACCATTTTATTTGCTCATCCATTAGAAGTAATTGCACATTTATTAAAGTTTATTATGAGATTGGAGAATCCGAGTCACTATCTTCAGTCTCCATTTATAATTCTAATTCTCTTGCAACTTCCACCACATCTGCAGTTCAGTTACTTCCTCCACTGAAGTCCTGAACCCCTAAAAATCATCCATGAGGATTGGAATCAATTTATTCCAAACTCCTGTTGATGCTGATATTTTGACCTCCTCCCATGAATCATAAACGTTCTCAACAACATAAAATGGTGAATCCTTTCCAGAAGATTTTCAATTTAATTTGCTCAGATCCATCAGAGGAATCACTATCTATGATAGCTATAGCCTTATGAAATGTATTTTTTACATAAGACTTTAAATTCAAAATTATTTCTTGACCTGTGGACTGCAGAATGGACATTGTGTTACCAGGCATGAAAACATCATTAATCTTATACATCTTCATCAGTGCCTTTGGATGGCCAGGTACATTGTCAACAAACAATGATATGTTGAAAGAAATCCTTTTTTTTTTCTGAGCATTAGTTTCCAATTGTGGGCTTAAAATATTCAATAAAGCATGTTGTAAACAGATGTGGCATCAGCAGGGATTTGTTGCTCCATTTAAGAACATGGGAATAGTAGACAGCTTAATTCTTATGGGTCCTAGTATTTTTGACATGATGATTGAACACTGGCTTCAAATTATAGTCATCAACTGCATTAGACCCTAACAAGAAAGTCAGACTGTCCCTTGAAGTTTTGAAGCCAAGCACTGACTCCTCTTCTCTACCTATGAAAGTCCTAGATAGCATCATCTGCTAATATAAGGCTATTTTGTCTACATTGAAAATTTGTTGTTTAGTGTAGCCACCTTTATTTATTTATTTACTTTTAGAGAGAGGGGGAGAGAAGGAGAAAGAGAGGAAGAGAAACATCATGTGTGGTTGCGTCTCACATGGCCCCCACTAGGGACCTGGCTTGCAACCCAGGCATGAGCCCTGACTGAGAATCGAACCGGTGACCTTTTGGTTCTCAGCCTACACTCAATCCACTGAGCTACACCAGCCAGGGCTACTCAAGTCACCTTTATTAACTATCTTAGCTAGATCTCCTGGATAACTTGCTGCCACTTCTACATCAGCACTTACTGCTTCATCTTGCAATTTTATGTTAGGGAGATAGCTTCTTTTCTTAAATTTCATGGACCAACTTCTGATAGGTGCAAGCTTTTCTTCTGTAGCTTCCTAACCTCTCTCAGCCTTCAGAGAATTAGAGTTAGAATCTTACTCTGCATTAGGTTGTGGTTAAAGGGAATGTTGTGGCTGGTTTGATTTTTAATCCACACAACTGAAACTTTCTCCATATTAGCAATAAGACTGTTTTACATTCTTGTCATTTGTGTATTCAGTGGAGTAGCACATTCAATATTCTATCTTGCCTTCCAAGATGCATTTGTCATTAAGCTTTATCATTTCTAGCTTTTATTTGAGGTGAGAGATGTGCAACTCTTCCTTTTACTTGAACACTTAGAGGCCATTGTGGGGTTAAGTGGCCTAATTTCATATATTTGTGTCTGAGGAAATAGGGAGGCCTGAGTAGAGAGGCAGAGACAGGAGACCATCCATTCAGTGGAACAGTCAGAACACATAAAACATTTATTAAGTTTGCTGACTTAAATGGGTACACTTCATGCCCCCCCCCCAAATTACAATGGTAGTATTAAAGATCACTGATCACAAATCAACATAATACATATATTAATAATGAAGACATTGGAAATATTGCCAGAATGATCAAAATGTGACATAGGGACACCAAGTGAGCAAACATTGTTTAAAAAATGGCTACAGCAGACTTGCTGGATGCAGGGTTGCCACAAACCTTCATTTTGTGAAAAATGCAGTATCTGGGAAGTACTGATAAAGTGAGTAAAATGAACCACAATTGAACTAAGTATGCTTGTATACATTTACACTTAGATTAACTGTACAAATATGTTCATTTTAAAATCACATTTTGTTAAATATTGGAGAAGCAGTAATAATCAGATACACATCATAAGGTTTAAACCATTTAAAAACACGGTTTAAGATGTGCATAGTCTAAAATTTAAAATATTTTATAAAGTTAAAATAAATCCACTTTAATGACTCAACTTGTTATTCTTCAATTGCACAAAATTACATTTTTTTAAAATTATGTGAGTCTAGTTTATTGTCCTATTCTATTGGGGTGCTAAAACAAAATAGAATAGACTGAGTAATTTATGAACAATGGAAATTTATTTCTTATAGTTCTGGAGGCTAGAAATTGAAGTTCAAGGTTCCAGAGTGACCAGGTTCCTGTGAAAGCACCCTTTAGGAGTGCAGAATGCTGGCTTTATGCTGACGTTGTAGAAATGGTGAGGGAGTTCCCTTTCACAAAGGCATTAATCTTATTTTTACGGCTCTCCCCTCAAGAGCGAATCACCTCCCATAAGGCCCACCTCCTAATACTATTTTCTTAGAAGGTGTTCAACATATGAATTTTGGGAGTAATATAAACATTCAGACTATAGCATTCATTGACAAAATTGCAATTATGTATTCAGAAACAAGACTGCAATCAAACAAAACATATTTTATGGAAAGTTTTATATTTCCAAAGAAAGGTAAGAGCAGCAGCTCTATCAATAACATGTTAATTTGTTTAAAAATATATAGAAAACTGCCTTATATCTCTTTCTTTCAAACTTTTGCTGCAGGTTTAGATCAACAACAAATAATTTTATTTTATTTTTTCAGTTCAGCGATGGTTCACCCATTTTATAAATCCTACCATAAAGTACGATAATTTAAAGAATGAAAAAGTGCTTAAGTATTATAAAATATTCTTTACTTTATATTTTAACAATAAATCTGTATAGGACAGTTTAACAGTTTAGGATTTACGTTGTGGATATGATTTAAATTTCTATTGTGACTGGAATTTATCCTGATGACATATTTGAATTAGATTAGCCAATTCAGAATAGTCAATCATGTTGCTTGTCAATGATTTCCTTAAAAACACTTAAAATAGCAACATTCTTTTGAATTGACACAACAAATCCAGAATATTTTTTCTTTTGTTTGATGGAACTCAGGCTATATGATTTTTATATGAGGATTGTAAGAATTTCCTTTTACTTGTACGACACTACCTGTACATACAAAAAGGACTTCCTATTTCTAGATATTTTAATTATTCTTAACCGGTTTAATTTCTCATACAATTTTTATATCTAATTACCTTTGTCTTTCTCTATAAATTATTAAAGTAGCTTTCTCTTTTGAAGATTTGTTGAATAAATTTCACTATGTTTCAATTATCTAGGTCAAATTTATTAATGTTGGCTAATGACAGTGAGAGATAAATTGTAAATTGAATGGCATTAAATCACCTCAGTATTCAAAGTGTAGATGATGAAACAGTTAATTATAGATCTGGTGACACCTACATTTAAACCCATGTAAAAAGAAATAGTCAGACCGCAAAGAGTCAGTACTGACGGATGAGCGCATCAGTAAAGCGAAATAAATGGGAGATCAACAAGATCCATTTCCAAATTAAAGCTTTCATTTTACCCATATGAGACTTAACTGTTGCCATATCAGGTAATGGTCCACACAAGGAGAAAAATGTGATTATGACATTTCTTAATGAATCAACACAAATATTATCCTGACTGCACATCACCCTGCACAATTCAGTGACAGGCATAGGGAGAATTGATTCTAATGTACATTTTATACATGAAAAATAGAAAATATAATGAAAGATTTATACCCAAAAGAGACAAAATAGTGAGTTATATTCAAAAGAGACAAAATAATGAGTTTTTCTCAATAATTGAAATAAATGTTGTTATTCTTAATTTGTTCAGGAAAAGGTTTTTAAAGGTAAGAAGCAAGCAGAAGAGAGAAGTAATTGACTAATTCTAATCTGTAATACAGGAAATCAACATCATGAGGACAGAATAGAAAGTTCTCTATGCATTGTGCCTTATTTTCTGTTCATAAATGAAAGTAATTGATATTCTAGAGTTTAACTTTACCTTTCAACCAACAACATAGGTTCTGAAACAACTATCTAGACTGAAACCATTTCGACTTCAGACTAAAAGGTATAGATGAACTTTTAAGCTAGATGTTGATAATTTTAATTATGCTTAGAATGAACCTGGATGATATATTTCAGAAGTATTTTGGTGTCAGAATTGAAGTAAATTCAAGTTTTCTTGAAACTTAGACTCTGATGACCCTATATTAATCATTTGTACTAGAACTTGATATTTATACTGAACATGGATTTCTGTTTCCATGAATATAGAAAAAATATAAAACAAGCAAGAAGCTTTGAGTGGAATGTAAATCAATACTTTGGCAAAAATATAACCTGTTAACTATTCTTTATTCCTGCCCAAACCCCAGGCTCATAGTACTTCAATATTTCAAGCATTAAGTAAATCTTCTATAACAAAACCATACTTTTGAAACCAACATATGTCTAGTTGTGATTTGTTATTCCCACATAAATGCAAAGCATAAACTACTTCCCATTGTATGGCTTTACCACAAGCATGCTTCCTCTAGTCTGTGAACATAAAATATAAAACAGGCTCTCCTCACAAAAGGGGAGACCAACTAAACATAGTCTCTGTGGCTTGGAAACGTCACCTTTCCTATCCCCCAACCACACACAAGGAGGCAAGTTTTTCTCCCAAAGGATGCCTCAAATCACTGCTTTTTTCCTGTCATTATATTCTTTTTACCTTAAAGAATAGGAGTAAAATTTCCTTGTAATGAGTGAGCATTTAAACATTTTTCCTATTTTTTTAGATATTCTTGGATTATATTAAAAAGCGAATATATTTTGTAAATGCTTGGAGATCCCAAATTGTTACTTAAACTTTATTTAAAATAAGTCCTGTCTCATATAATTTTGTTGATTTAGTAAGATTTGTTAATAACTACTGACAGAATAGTTTGCCTATATTAACAACTTATTTAACCTTCTAAATCTAATTTAATTGAAACTTCTCAATCACCATAGCATGAGTAAAAATAATATTTTTTTTCTAACATCATTCTGTTCTGGTTCTGTTGTGCAGTAAACCTTTAATTAGAATCCATACCCACCGAATCTCCTTGTCTGTGATGGTACTGATTCTCTGCTACACTATGCTGAGTGTGGTAACCGGGCCTTCTTTCTAAAACCTCAGTGACTTGGCACAAAATTTGCAATGGCTCAGGAGACTCTGAACAAGTCCTTTTATTCCTATGAATCCAGCCTATGGAAAATATTAAAACCTTCCCTTAAAAAAATCTAACTTTTAGACAGACACAAACTTTTGCCCACATAATATTGTTTGTATACAAATCAAACAGTTTAATCAGATATATTTAATACATGGAAAAGAATTGAGATGCTCTGATTAAGCAAAGAAGTAGGGACATATAGGCAGCACCCATGTAATTTTTGCATAATCTACTATATAGAGCAGATTGAGTTAGATGTATTCTATCTATGTACTTTCCATTAATATTCTGCACTTGAGACACAGAAATGCTAATAACGATACATTTAATGCCAACTATATGTAGAATACACTAGGAAAACTTTTTCTCTTGCTAAGTTTAGGGTTTCGCTTGGTGGGTGGATTTTTTTCCCATTATTGTGATGGGAATTTCCACTTCAGTGTATTATTTGGGAGAAATCAACATAATTTTTTCTGAAGAATATCTTTAACTTTGAAACTTTCTACATAAAAAAAGAACAAAGGAAAAAACACAAGGAATAAAATCTTGCAATCATTCTTAGAAATACTGTAATATAAAAATTAATAAAATTATTTGATAACCATTTTTATACATTTCAAACGGTTATATGAAATTTTGTCACATTCTAATATGATTCATATGCAATATATTATTTTCCCTTGTGTGCTTCTGTGTGTCAACATAATTGTAAGCATTAAGGGAGTCTTGGTGATACTTTACCTATGTTCCTTTATTTCGGTGGAAGTGCTTTGTTCTCAAACCTCTTCTCTGTAGGGGATAAGGAGGTTAACACAAGCACCAAGTCAGACATCACATCAGAGACTGATTGCTGTCTTTTCTCTGAAGCATGAAGGCACAGTTTGCTTGATTGGTAAAGTAGGCCTGTGTCACTGTGTCCGTGCTTGCTGTTCGCTTTTTCTTCCATTTTATGTGATTAAGCTTCATTATGAGGATTTTCAGGGCACCCACAGTTAAATGTTATTCCAGCTGATGGGCACTTTGATCAGCATGTCTCACAACTTTTCTTTGAAAATTGCATGTTCTCTTTCAAAAGATTTCTTAGGAAAAATGGTTTTAAATTAAGTTATCAAAGAAAAAATAATGCACAGGGGCCAATTAATATACTCACTGACATGGCTTGTGCTCCCTCTTCTCTCTTTCATCCTGACCCATACAGTTAATTTAGAGGACGAGTATTTAATATGTGACTAAGGGGAAGAAAGAGAAATCCACTAATCTACGACTATCCCTGCACTGGCCTTCGAAATTATTTTCATCATGATTCAATGGAATGAGAAAACCCACAACTAGCTGTACTATTGCTATTGTTGAAAAGTGTGAACTGTATTCTGTAATCTGTTAACTGATGCAAAATGTGCATTTGGCATTTATTTAGCTGTGAAAATAATGAATAGGGAACACAAAAAATAACCTATTATGTTCACAAAAGGATATGTTAAAAAGAAAAAACATATCTTAAGGTTTGATGTACAAATGTGCTTCACATATTACAGACTTACATTATTAGGTAACATTTATATTTTTTAAACTTTTTAAAAAATATGTTTATAATAAAGTGTATAAGAAACTCATAATAAAGTTCATAATTCACTGTACAAAGGTAGAAACTTCACTTTTACCCTTATCATAACCAACCATATTAACATACTGTCATTTTACTGATAATGACTTTTATTGTATAGAGAGATCTAATTTTTCACTGCTTTTGGCAAATATCTGATATTATTTATTTATCTTAGAGACTTGTGCATGCATAGTGGCCCTCATAGTTATAATTACATGCTTTTTTCCTCTTTATTCTTTTAAGATATCACCATGATTATACTTTACATACTATCTCATTATCATACACCCCAAGCATTACTGTTCTTTCAGTGAGTTGAAGATATAGTCCCAAGTTAAAATACACTTATAATGAATTCCACACCTGCATACTGAAGAGCATTTCATGTATCAGGGTCTCCAGGGCTTTGCAAGTCTTAAGATCATAATGCAGCAATTAAAGAAAAGTTTGTAGTAGCATTCTCGTTATCTGAACAGAACTCCATCTTCAGAACTTAGCAGAAAATGTTTAATTCTAGACATTTAAGTATATTGTCTGGAACATTTGCATTAATAAAAGGGAAACTATATAGTAGGTCATGTTACTTTCAAAGAGATTAAAGAGTATATAATGACAGAGATACTTGCAAGGTTTCCTTATTACAAGAAAAGAAGGTGGGAGACTCTTACATAGAGCTTTCAAATGACTGTGCAGTGTTAAGCTGGCATGTGAGAATAGAGATTAACTGATGGAACTGACAGTATGAGGCTGCTGCAAAACTATCCACACTATTTCCTAATCCTAGTAGCACTCATCAATGTCAAATCATAAGTTATAACATCCTAAGGGAGACAAGGGAATTACAACTATTAACATGAAGATGTTGGGGAAAACCTCTATTAACACTTGATTTTGATACTATTCCTATAAGGGAAAAAAAGTAATGCCTTTCTAAATTCCTGGGTTGCAGACATAGAGGTTGACAATACTTCTCATTATTATAGCTAAGATGTTATTATGCATTTCAATATGTGATTGCAACTTCACAATTCTCATGCCTAACTGGATAAAACTGGCACTTCATGGTATTTATCAAAAGACCTAAAGCTAAATCAGATTAATAATAAAAGCAAATAATTGTGTAACACTTTAGAGTGTTCTCATTCTAGATATCTGATTGGTGCCCCATAGTAAGTCTCCTGGTAGTTAAGTCAGGTAGTCTTGTATCCATTTCTTATTGCTCAGAAGCTGGGACTTTTATCTACTAAATGCCTTCCTTAGTATTATCAGTGTTATGAATTCAGGTCTCAAACATAAGCCTTCTCATTTCCAGTTCTATACTCTTTCATTTATATGATGCAACTTAAGTAACTCTTAAATGATATTACTTATAACCATTTAATGCCAGGCACGTTTGATAAATCGTATTTTTAAGATTGTATTCATGTGCAACTGAGTGTGAAAGGTCATTCTAACTTGTATGTTCTGTCTGTTGTGGCTAACATTTATTCTTTATGCAGAGTAGCAAGTATGCTTCAGACAATAAAGATATGCTATCAAAATTAATTTCTAATGAGTATTAAGCTAAAAGTCAGTTGCCAGACTTTTGGGTTAAAATGGACTAGTCTCTAAATCCAACCCTTATTATCCTCTAAAAGACCTGTGAGTGTCTAAAAAAAAATGACTATTCACAGCATAAAAAGAGTGTCTATATTAATATCAGACACACTAGCTTTTGGAGTATAAAATAATACTAGTGATAGAAAGAATAATTTCATAATGATAAAAGACTCAATTCACCAAGCAAACCTGCCAGTTTTAAATGGACATATATATATATATATATATATATATATATATAAAACAACAGAACTTCAAAATTCATGAGGAAATATCTGATAGAAAAAAGGAAAAACAGAGAAACTAAAATGATAGTTGGAGATTTGAAAACTACTCTTTTGGAAACTGGACAACAAATCAATACTCTTACGGAAGAATTAGCTAACATTATCTATGTAGACCAAATTGGTGTTTATAGAACACTTAATTCATGACAGCCAAATACATATTACTTAAAAACATACAGAAACAATCTATAGATATCATCTCCCAGCCACAAAACATACCTCAATAAATTTAAAAGATCAGAAATCATGCAAAGCATGTTCACAGACTATAACAGAATGAAACTAGAAATGAGTAACAGATTAATATCTAAAAAATCCCTAAGTATTAGGAAATTAAACAATACAATTGCAAATACCACATGGGTCAAATAAAAAGTCTCGAGGAAATTTAAAAATATTTTGAGCTGAATAAAAACAGAAGCCTTTTCAAATTTTGTGGAAGGCAGCTTAATTAAGAAGAAAAGTCTCAAACCAGTAATGAAAATCTTCATTGTGAGAAATTAGAAAAGAGCAGATGAAAATGAAAGTAAATACTAAATAGAAAGGGAGTGATATGGCACATATGTTTATGAAAGCACCATGAGCAATGATTTGAATGTTATTTGGCATAGAAGATTAAGAGTGGTGTGAGGAATAAATGGAGTGAAGTAGGAGTTATGAATAAAACATATTGAACTCTATTCTGGAGAACTTTCTGAGTTTTTCAAAACTGTTGTCTCCCATTGACATTAATTGTAGAAACTTGATTTTATATAACTGTGTATATACACACACACACACACACACATATATATATGTAGTAACACACACACACACACACACACACAGGCTTCAAGTGTCCATATTTCTTCTCCCATCCATTGGATGTCATCGATACATGGAAGTAGACCCTGATGGAGCATGATGGAAAACCATCCACACAACAATAATCGTGTCTAACGCTAACATAGCTCTCAGTCTGTGCCACGAACTGCTCTAAATGCTTCCTGTGTATGATGACATTTAATTATCCTAACAACCCTGAATGATTATTGTTATCACCATTTTTCATACAAAAAAACCCCTGAGGCACAGAAGATTTAAGTAATTTTCTCAATATCCCAGAACTAGTAAGTAGCAGGGTAGGATTTCACTCCAGGCAGTTTTTATCATTATGCTATAAAACAAGAGTTATAATACTTTGAATTGTGATACATATTTTCCCATATTATTTCTCTCTCAATCAATGCCTTGAAAGCTAGACTGATTTAAGTTGTACAAAAACACACAGTGCTGGTCCGACATTGAGCTCAGTGGACATTATGGCAGCAATTGGCTGACATGAGGACTTCCCATTTAGAACAGAATAGGAACCACGGGCTACTTTGGGACTCCAAATTACAGAGGTCCCCTGCCTTATCTGTGGTGTCTCTTTCCACAGTTTCAGTTATCTGAGCCAAGAGCAGTCCAAAGATATTAAGTGAACATTCAGAAATAAATGATTTGTAAGATTTCAGTTGCTTGCTGTTCTGGGAGCTGTCATGAAATCTCCCAATGTCAGGTGCCGCCCCTCCCCGAATGTGAATCCAGCATCTCCATGCTTTATACACGCCCACGCTTACTTAGGTCACCGAGCACCTGCCTTGGTCATCAGATCCAATATCTGGGTATTCCAGTGCCTGTGTTCAAGTTTATTTTTCTTCATAATAGCCCCAAAGCATAAGAGTAGTGATGCTAGCAATTGTGATACTCCAAAGAGAAGTGATACAATGCTTTCTTGAAGGGAAAAGGTGAAATTTCTTGAATTAATAGGGAAAAAAAAGTTGTATGCTGACTTTGACATTGTGAAGAATGAAAAAGAAATTCCTTCTGGTTTTGCTGTTCACCCCAAACTTCAGAAGTTATAGCCACAATGTGTGCTAAGTATGCAGTGGAGATGGAAAAGACATTAAATTTGTGGGTGGAGGACATGAACAAAAACATGTTCCCATTGACCACAACATCTTGTGCCAAAGAGCACTGATCCTGTAATAAAATTTCAGCAAGGGATCCATGAAACGAGTGACACCGAGACATTTGCTATAAGTAAGGGATGGTTACACAGACTCAGGAATAGGCATGGACTGAAAAATATAAAATTACTGGGGAGAGACACTATAGTCACATGATTTTTACAGTAATTTTATAATTGATCTATTTTAAGTTATTGTTAATTTTACTGTGCCTAGGTTATAAAGTAATCTTTATCATAGGTGTGTGTCATACAAAGAAATGTAGTATATAGAGAGCTCAGCACTGTCTGTGGTTTCACGTGTCTACCACATGTGCTAGAGCAGATCTCTGCACATAGAGGATTTCAGGTTTTAAAAAGCAGCTATGATTTGATTTACACATTTTTCATGCTGTCCTGTTTAAACTGTAATTTACATTTATAACTGTTAAATTCTTCAAAGCTTTTGTAAAATCTGGTTTATAAAACCCAATCAATAATAATAAAAACTACCTTAATTCTACAGACTATAATTTATACAGACAAATGTTATCTGCAAAGTATTTTATTTTTGTGTCTTGTATTCTCCTTTTAAAGTGCATCTTTCATAGAACTTGGCTTTACATTGCACAGCTAGGTTTTATGTTACAACAAATTTTTTCACCTATTAGTTACTTATTATTTAAAAATTGACAGTTATTCAGAAACTGTATTACATTACACATAAAGTTGAAATGTGGAGATTTAGACATAGTAATAGAACATTTTAGGAGTAATCATATTAATACTCATAATGGAAAGTATAATGAATAGTAATACAATATATATGTAAATATATTTATGCATTTGGAAATAATTTTGGAAGGATCTTATTAATCAGTTTCTAAAACTACTTGAAATATGATTATATGTGGCACAAGTCTGCAGTTTTCTGAACAGTTACTGTTTAGAACCATTAACAATTGGTGACTTTGCCTTAAGCTGTTAACTTTGAAAATGACCCTTTAAACTAGACATGACTGATATAGATGACCTTAATGCATTAGTATTGTCAGTGTAACATCTGTCAAAGTTACTATAATCAAAAGATAGCCAACTATTACAACTGCAAGAAAGTGTTTTTATAAGTTACATGTAAGAATGTCTTCCTCTGTATAGGAATTTGTGGAATAAGGTCATTAAAGTATTGTTATAACAAAGTTAATAAAAACAGGTTGTTTGATATTACAGATATTGACTTCAAATAAAGATACTGGTTAGCTCATTGTGCTTTCTCATGGTCCTATTGAAATATTCATGAAATCTGTAAGAGATATTTTCTAACTGCAGTGTCACTGAAAACTGGGAACAATATTTGGGAATCTTGCCAATCTCAGGAACAATTTAGTTATTTGTGCAATGAAAACACAACACTTTGTAACTTAACAAGGGTGAAACACAGGCAAAGATTTACTTAAATAAATGTTTAAGTTGTAATTATGAAGTAGTATAAGAAGCATGAATGGCCAAAAGAGAATAGGTAAGTACATTATGACGCATCTTTGTTACAGAATCTTAAGCACTCATTAAAAAGGTGATTTTGATGAATAATTTGGCATGATATAAATAGAAGCTTAACATATATAACATAAACCTATTTGTTTACATTGATAACAAATATATGGGCATAGAAAAAAGCAGTAGAACATATATGAAAATGTTAGTGATTCTTATTTAACTAGTGATTTTACGACCTTTATATCTTTCATACCTGTGCAAACTGTCTGTGTATATTTTCATAATTTCTTTATGTATGATAAACTATAGGGTACATGTTATACTTTAATGTAATACATTTTGAATCCACTGTTAAATTATCACTGTGTGTCTGTCCATAGATTTAATAAAGAATATTCCCTGCATAAATACAAATGTTTATATCCACAGGGTATCTTATGTTGCCCTTGGAAATATATACCCCATCTCAGTACTTGCTCCTATTTTTCTTTATTTTACCTCCTTTGTCAGAGTACTGCTGACATATAAATACTGAGAAAAACAGTGGAATAATATATTATTTTCTTAGTAGATGGGAATATGAAGGTAAAAACAAATAACTATGGCATAGTCTGACATAGAAACCAAGAACCAGAATAAATTGCCATTCAATTTTAAAATGGGTATTTATAAAATGATTTTTCCCAAATTATTTATATAACGAAGGGAAATGTGAGTAGCATATTTGTGCATAGCTTAATTAAGTTCAAAGGAAAATTTCTATTATTTCCCCAGAGTGCAGCAGGCAAGGGTAATTTTTTTTTTACTTGGCTGCTGTGGAAATATTATTTAAAGATTTATTCTCCACATTATAAAGCAAAAGGACAAGATTATTTGAAGGACTCTCTATGCCTCTCTGTTGCAGTGATTGGGAAAGTGATGTCACATGATGGTAAACGATCATAATGAGGAATGTTTACAAAATAAACTAAGAAAAGAAAAGCTGCCACAGCTTTTATAATTGAGGTGGCTTACCTTCTTTTTTTTCTTTTTGAGAAACTAATAGGCTTATTTATTCCATAGAGCAACATAATGGAAGTTTTCACACAAGAATAAATCTTGTGAAACATACTGTACTTTTTCACATATCATTTAAAAAACTGAAGGTGAGGACATGGCCTTTTTTATTTTAAATCATTAGGGTTAAAATGAAAGGAGAACAACTGGGGCAGGATGAGGGTGGCAATCAATGCATCTTAGAAGATAGTGTTTTCATGTCATTTTTTTAAATGTTGATTTCCATCATTGCTCTCCTTTGCAGACTAGAAATCAGTGTAAGTGAGAGGGCTATACTGTGTGGCAAACAGGGGGATCAGGTGTTCAAGTTTATTGTAGAAATATCTTCAATATTCAGCAAAAGAGAGTGTGTGCTTTGTTTTACTTAAAAGACCTAGTTCATGATTACCCAAATTTGAAATCTGATTGTCCTGGACTCCTGCTATGTGAATTTTGATGGGACAGAAAATCACCAATTGGGATTTTAAGAGCTTTAATCTTATTTATATCTATGAAGATTACTTAGCTCATAGATATTACCAGAATTGTTGGGAACCACCATGCCTGGTTTCTCCATGGCTAAGACCTTGGGAATATAAGTCACTAAGGAGACAAAGCTTATTTCCTTGGCAGAGGCACTGCCTTTGCCCCCTTTTACCTCACCCTTTTGGCCCCAGCCAGATGATTGGTTAGCCAATGATGGGTAAGATTCCTCAAGGGAGGGATGACCTAAGACAGGCATGGTCACAAAGAGGCTCTCAGGGAAGGACTTGGGGGCTATAGAAAAAGAGGGTGATGGACACTTGCCACTTGGCTTTGAAATAGCTTGAATCCTCATTCTATCTGCAAGAAGTCTCCTAATCTCTTGGCTGCCTTACTCCCCTTGCCTGATATAAGCTTGAAACAAAGCTGGAGGTGGGTGTGGCACTGTGCTGGAAAGGGAAGGTTCCCTGGGGCAATCAAGCCTAAGAAAGAATGCATAATATCCCGTGAAACCTGCTTTGTTAAGACCCTCAATTTAAATGATAAGGGTCCAAGCATAGAATGAGTTTGTTTCCCCAAAGTTTTATGGCCCTTTAGCTATCTCACCTTGACTCAGAATTAGCCCTCGGAGTTCTCTGGAATGTTATCTATTGTTTGATCCTTATTGCCTGACAATGATTGATGAGCTTTACCTGTATTCTTATGCACATTGAACCCAATAAAAGGCCATTGAGGAACAGGTTCCTGGCCCTTCTACTTTGAGAGATCGGCCACCTTTCTTCCCCAAGCAGATCCTGTCTTGGCAGACTTGTTCTCATCCGTGGTGGCTGGGGGTCCCTGTGGGCGGAGCACCACCCACTTCCCCCCCCCCACACACACACAGAAGTAAAATAGGGACACAGTGGATATCAATTTTATCTTTTCCTTCTCTCCTCCTTTGCTCCTGTTCACAATTTTGGTGGTCAATCAACTGATGATTGGATCTAAATTACCTAGAACATCAAGCAAAGATTTCCTGGAAAGATTTTATAATAGAAAGAAAAATACCCACTAAATCTTTATACTGTATGGAAATGATACTGACATGTAGATGATTGTCCTAAGCAATCATTCGCCTAAAATGGCCTCGTAAGCCTTTGGATCTGAGTTAATCTTGGTTTTCAAGGGTCTAAGAAATCCCAGAAGTGTTTGAGATCTGATTGGCTTATTAGTTTGTTTACAAAGTTGTTTCTAAACAACTATAACTTTTTGTACTTTAAACTTCGAAACATTTATTTTTGTAAATAAAAATATAGTAGCAGGAAAAGGTATGGAAGTTTGATATTGAGAGAATAAAAAAATGAAAATAAAGTGGTTCCTGATAAGTGTTATTCCTACTACATGTCTGAAAGTTTGAATATTTTTCACTACACTGAAACAAGTTTTGCAGGTCAGAATTGTTGATTCTGGTATCTCAAATCAAGAAGATATAATTATTAGAAGCCTATAGAAAAGTACTATATATTGAATTAAGAAAATATGTGGGAAACTTTTACTGTGTACCTGTCATGGCTAGGCACTTTATATCTGAATTTTTTAGATCTGGACACTGAAGCTCCAGAGAGGTTTGTTTGTACATATTTATGTATCTCAAGTCATACATTCAGGGGGTAGCAAAAAATATAAGATTACACTTATTCCCTCACTATGTTTATCATTTTCTTACCACTAGTCTTATATTTTTCCAATATTGATTTGTTTATTTGTGTCAAGAAAGACAGGGTTGGAAACTAAGCAGCAGCAAAGGTAAATTTTCTGTAATGCTGCAACCAGAATGATAACAGTGACCTAAGTCAAAAGTAAAGGGAAATGACATCAGTGTGGGAAAAAATTTGCTTTATCCCCTCAGCATGACCATAATAACAACCAAATCGAAGCCACTGAGGAATTTCAAAGTGAAGACTTTTACCTACTCCTGCAGTAAACAATAGCAAAAAAAAAAAAGAAAGAAAGAAAGAAAGAAAGAAAGAAAGAAAGAAAAACTGTGTAGATTATTTTTTTCTTTTATTTTTTTTATTTTTTTCTCTTAATGACTAAATTTTCTATTTTAGGGATTTTCTATTCATTTCAATATAAAAGATTAAATATTTGAAAATCAATGACCTAGAGAGAAGACATACTTGTCTTGTGACCTTTGTAAATCAATCATTTCAATGAAAAGTGTGGATATCAAATATATATGTGTATGTATGTGTATAGTTAGATTATAAAATAAAGATTGCAAAACATGAATTTTCAAATATCTACATCAATTTCTGAAGCAAGTAATGGATTGGCTTTTCAGGTAATTTATTCTCTAGAAAGCATTATGAATGATGATATCCTGTATTTGCTATCCAGTGACTATCTAGTGAATATTTTTTAATTATTTGAATAACAATTTAATTTTAATGTAATATTTCCATTTTAATTTAGTTTTAAACTACTTACTAAAATAACTAAATTGACAAGCTTTTACATTATATCATTTAATATGTTGTTGTGGAATAATTTAATCTTTTCTGGCATAGGGTTAGGAATCAACATAGAATTAATGTGTATCTGAACTTCTGATACATAAAAGCCAAAATCACCTAAAGCATATATTCAATTTAATGGTATCAAGAATCAGTAGAATATTTAAGAACAAACAATGCTGAGGTAGCAAGAGAATCAATCATAAGACTGGAAAATGAGTATAATACAAAGTGGGGCAAAAGTAGGCTTATAGTTGTTCATCTTGAAAATAATACAATAGTTAATACATAATAATACAGGAATAATTTCTGTGTTTTGCATACTCACAGCTATAAAACTACTTTTTCCCCACCTTGTATAAACAGAGAAATAATATTTTTCAAAATACAAAATAGATAAAATAATAGAAGACTGAACAGATAAAGGTTAGAAAATCATATAATTTGACAATGGATAGATGTGTATTTTTAAAATACTCTTTTTTGAAATACTAAATTACTGTACTTAAATGTATAATGATTTCCAAAATAAAAAATTTATTTTTATACAGAATTCATATTTTGAAATCAAAAGATACTTTATGTTTGAAATTACATAATTACTTCTAAATAACAGTCACTAGAATGTTGTGGATTTGTGGTAATATGTGTTTAAAATAATAATTACAAATTATTTACATAAGTCAAAATGGTATTTTACTCCAAGTGACACAATGTTTATGACAGTCTTTTACTCTTGCCAATTGATTAAAATGTTTATTGAAATTTATAATAAAATAAACATTCACAAATGTCTAATTCATCACATTAATAGTTATTTAACTGTTTAGAAAAGTCTCCTGGTTTGCTTGTTTTTTGGTCATTTTAGTTGGCTTCTCTGTAGCAATCTAAATTGTTCACCATTTTCTCTTTGAAAAATTTCTCCTTTTTTTGTGATATACTAGCCATATGTGCTTTTCTTCTTTTATCTTTTTTTTTAAAGATTCTATTTATTTATGTTTAGAGAGGTGAAGGGAAGGAGAAAGAGAGGGAGAGAAACATCAATGTGTGGTTGCCTCTCACATGCCCCCTACAGGGGACCTGGTCCACAACCCAGGCAAATGCCTTAACTGGGAATCTAATCTGAGACCCTTTGGTTCCAAGCTTGTGCTTAATCCAAGGAGCTACACCAGCCAGGGCTGCTTTCTTTCTTTTATTTGTCAGCTCCCCTAAATAAATTTCCATTCCTTTTCCTTTTTTCACAAATACTTAAATATAGAGTTTTACTTAATTTTTATCCTATTCAACTTTTGTGAATTTTTTTTCCTTCATCCATTTTTTATCCATCATCCATCCATCTGTTCATTGATCCAGAATTCATTCACAACCTACACTTGCTTAGGTGTTACAGAATGGAAATAAATTAGATGTACTTTCTTCCTCATTCTGGAGAAATGGAAAAAATCATATAGGTATGAATATATGAAGCGATTTGACCAAGAGAATGATGGATAGGATTCAAAGATAAAATCCTGCTAATTATTGAAAAGCGATTATATGTGTTATCCAGGTGGCCAAAAGGATATGGGGATTCTACTGTAATTGAGTGGGGAAGAAATGACAGCATTTGTGAATGCTTAATATTTCAATGTGACTGGAGTGAAGAGGAGAGAATCATAATGCAAAGAGTAGGATGGAAAGATGAGCAGAATTCAGGAAGGAAATATAGGGTCTTACATGGAACTCAATTCTACTTCCATGTGCTATTCTATAGCACATGGAAGTTTGATTGGGAAGTGGGGTGGCTAAGGGAAATGGAGTGCTCTTGAATGATTCTTGGGGGTTTTTGTTTGCTTGTTCTATTTATCATCATTTTAGAAAAATGATGGTCTTCAGAAAATTAAGAAGGAAGAGAGTAAGGAAGGGAAGAGAGAAAACCTTCAGACAACAAGGTGGGATATTTTTAGTGGAGTATTTGGAACATATTTCAGGTAGTAAATGTTCTTAGAATGTATGTACCTACCTGCAAGTTTCTAGCATGTTGAAGCCCTGAGAGCAGTTTGATTTGCCAAAAGTTTATTTATGCTGGAGTTAGTCTTGAGAAATAATGCAAACATGCACAAAATATGTCTTAAAAACTTTGCTATATTTTTATAATAATTAATGAAGACATATTACAATATTTGAAATCATTAAAAAGTAGGTATTGATAAGAGAAATGTCCAAAACATAGTAGATGAAAAAGGCAAGTTCACAGTTTGTACAGTATGTACTGCTTTATATATGTGTTAATATAGAAAAATGTGAAAAAGATTAGCATACATTTATTGTAATCTTGAATCAATATGATTATGGACAATTATACTATTTAATTTATGTGTTTTTGAATTGGTTTAATACTATAATATGCATGTATTAGAATCACCTGTATATTTGCCACTTTTATAAGTCAAAAATAGTCTAATATTGGCAAATTCAACCTAATATCATCATCATCATCATCATCATCATCATTTTAAAAGATAGATGCATTTCAATTTTTGAAGAGACAACATGTGTAGGAGAACCACCTCAATTTAGGACAGAATACTAATTCATATCAATACATAAAGAATATCATTGAATAAAAATTTATATAGTTGAGAAAAAGTTACAACTATAGAATGGAATCTGGTGAGTTTAGTATTATTGAAAGCTAAGAAGGAGAAATGTAATACCTTTAGACTATCATAATGTGCACATTTCCAGGACAGATTTTATCCCCAATTTTAGATTCAAGTACTCACCAGCCCACTAACTATCTCCCTGTGAATATTTTGCATGTAGCTAAAACTCAGCATGTCAGAAACATTTATTAAATTTCCGTCCTCCACCTAATCTTCAAAATTGCTTTCTTTACTTAATTTTACAATTTCATTAATGGCATAGTACCTATTAGTTTATCATGAGTAGAAATCTTAATAATATCGTTTAGTTCTCCAGTTACCAATGTGCATAACATATTCAATTGAGCTTAAGTTCTGTTGACCTCTCCTTCCTTTTCTCTCTCCCATCTGCCTCATCCCCTGTCCATATTCTTCCACTGCTCTTGTTGAGGAGGTCATATCTTTTCACCTGGACAGCTGGAATAGCTTCTTCACTCTTCTCTTTGCTTTTCAGCTCTTTCCCTGTCAGTTCATTTTCCACAACACAGTTCTCTCTCTCCCTCTCTCTCTCTCTCACCAAAATTCTAAAGCAAAAGTCTTGCCATGCTGAACCTCATTTCCTATTCCCACTATCAAAACAACTGCTTTAGTCACTACCAAACACTTTGATATTTTTCTTACAATCTCTCTTTCTCCTTAAGACTTGTCACAGCACAGTATTACTACCTCCATTGTGGAATCTCTGCATGATGAAATCTGAGATAGAAAGAACTACATCTCAGTGATCCTTTCTCATGACCCTTTTCTTTGTTTGTTTATTCAATTATAGTTTACATTCAATATTATTCTGTATTAATTTCAGATATATAGCATGTGGTTAGACAATTATATACCTTATAGAGGGGTTCCTCCGATGTTTCAAGTACCCATCTGGCCTCATACATAGTTATTACAATATGATCGATGATTCCCTATGCTGTAATTCACATCTCTGTAGCTACCTATTTGTACTTCTTAATTCCTTCACCTTTTTCACCCAGACTCCAACCTCCTTCTCCTTTTGATTCTCAACACAGGACCTTGTGTATAGTAATCATTTGTTGAAGAAAAAATAAATAAATTATTAAACTATGACATGTGGGCATAAGAACTGATTTTTCTCATCCAAAACTATGAATGAATAATTGAGGTACAAAAAAATTAGAGCCCTCGCTGGCGTAGCTCAGTGGATTGAGCGCAGGCTGGGAACCAAAGTGTCCCAGGTTCGATTCCCAGCCAGGGTACATTCCTGGGTTGCAGGCCATAACCCCCAGCAACCGCACATTAATGTTTCTCTCTCTCTCTCTCTCCCTCTCTCCCCCTCCCTTCCCTGTCTAAAAATAAATATATAAAATCTTTAAAAAAACATCATTAAGTTAAACAGATATAATACCACAAAAAATTGTCTTTACTAACTGAAAAAATTTTCTTTTCACTTAAAATTTTTGGTGCATATTGTATACAATCACCTAAGTTTAATTTAAACATGTGTGCTGTGTTAATAACTATTCAAGAAATCAAGATAATGTGTCTATTATAAAAACTTAAAGAAAAAATTAGGAAAAAATTCTTAAATAATGGCATCTCTTACAGAGTGTCAGAATAACATAAATAGCTCTGGCTGGTAAAGCTCAGTGGACTGAATGTGGGCTGTGAACCAAAGCGTGGCTGGTTTAATTCCTGGTCAGGAAACACACTTGGGTTGAGGGCCAGGTCCCCAGCAGGGGGCATGCAAGAGGCAACCACATATTGATGTTTCTCTCCCTCTCTTTCTCCTTCCCTTCCCTCTCTCTCTAAAAATAGGTAAAATATTTTTTAAAAGATTTTATCTATTTATTTTTAGAGAGGGAAGGGAGGGAGAAAGAGAGAGAGAGAGAGAAACATCAATGTGTGGTTGCTGGGGGTCATGGCCTGCAACCCAGGCATGTACCCTGACTGGGAATCAAACCTGCAACACTTTGGTTCGTAGCCCACACTCAATCCACTGAGCTAAGCCAGCCAGGGCTTAAAATAGGTAAAAATCTTTAAAAAAAATAACATAAATAAGAATGCAGTTCTGTGGGAAAGTGTTGTAATAAAAACCCTTAGTTTGTAGACTATTCTCATACAAACCAATCTTATATTTGAAATAGGGAATTAAGCTCTTAAATTTCCCAATCTTTGTTAATCCTATACATAAATGCATTACTATCTTTGTCATTCTTCTTTAATTCAGCATCATGGTCAAGTTAAACATGGTTGCTTTTGTAATAAATAAGAATGAGGTTCTGTAGTAGGCAGTTAGATATAAACAGAGCAGGAACAATTGACCAGGTTAAAAAGGTCACCGGGTTGGGAAGCCCTGGGTACCTAGCAATGGACAATTAATATATAGGACCTTATCCCTAGGGTGACCTGTCCTCCCTTAGCATATTGCTGGTCATGTGATTTGGGCCCCCTGACCTTTCATGTCACTGGTCATGTTTCTAGGACCCTCCTTGGACCTTTCCTCCCCTAGCATGTTGCTAGTCATGTGGTAGACCCCCTTAGGTCCTCATATGACTCCCATAAAATCATTTCACAACCACATCCTTAGGCAGTAAGCCCTTAATGAGGTTCTGACCTCCATAAAATTATCTTAGGAACAAAGCCTTAGGTCTGTTGACCACAGAGACAGAGTTTTGGTCAAACTAGAGATAGTATGTAGTCCTTGGTTGTGTTTTAGCTCCAACCCCAGTAAAGCAGCAAGGCTGGTGTGGCAATGCCATGGCTGACACCAGGACCAGCTGATACTAATGATCCCTGATACTAACCAATCAGGAAAGACCATGTCCCTGAAAGGACCCGCCTGGGAAGGTGATGAATATTCTAGAACTCCAGGCAAAACCCTCAAGATGAAAGTCTTTCTGTCTTTCTCTCTCTCCAAAGTGTGCCTGTACCTTTCCCTCTCTCTTTCCCTCAGGTGCATGCTTTCTGCCATTCTTTTCCTAAGCTCCAAGGGCCCTTCTTTTGATTCTGTACCTTGTTTCCTGAGCCCACACAGCTAGCCTGGCTAGCTCACTTCCTCGATGGCTCATTTCTACTCCCATGATTTTCTGAATAAATGTTTGGTGTATTTGAGTCTTGGATTTGAAATCTTTCTTAGAACTCAAGTACTGAGGTTGTTGAACCAAGGTTCAATTGCTGATAACATTCTGGTGCTATTTTGCCACTGATAGTTCAAGATCTGAGGGAAAGCTGGAGAAAAATTTTCTACTTCAACATAATGTGTGTGGCTAAGTTGGTTGGACAGTTGTGCTGTGGCTGAAGGGTCGCAGGTTCAATTCCTCGTCAGGTCACATGCATGGGTTGCAGCTTCAGACCTCAGTCTGGGCACATACGGTAGGAAACCCATTGATGCTTCTCTCTCATCAATATTTCTCTCTCTCTTTTTCTCTTTCTAAAAGCAATGAAGAAATGTCCTTGAGTGAGAATAATTTTTTTAAAAGTACGTTACTTCAAAGAAAGCAATTTTAGATATTTAAACTTATTAAAAATATTATTTATCAAAACAAATAAACACAATTCAAGATGAGGAGAGGAGTAGATATCAAATATATGGATTTTTAAAATATAATTTTTATATTTAATTTCCAAAATTTAAATGTTTATTATATTATTCCTGGTCTATTATAATGGCCTCCTGGCTAGATACTTGATCCATGTGTTAGATCTTGCCCATGAACCCGAACACATTCATTAATTATCTTTGTAATAATGCTTCTCCAGGACATAAATAAATACTAGCAACTTAAATTTAACGATTGAAGTTTTTTCTGGCATAGTAGGGATTCACCTTTTTAACATTTCTACAATATGTGAACTGTATCAATTAGGGCTAGTATTTATTTAAGAATAACTGAGGCCTACCCAAAATATCAATGACTGAAAGAGACTGAATTTTATTTACTATTCATGTATAATTCTCAAGGTGAGTAATTAGGTGATGGCAGAGCAACCTTGCTACATAAAGTCCTCAGAGACCTGAACTCTTTGCAGCTCTATGCCTTGCTATCCCTAAAGTGGTGTTCTTTCTCATAATCTAAAACTGTAGCTCAAGTACTGATATCCATGTTTTAAGCAGGATGTGGAGGAAGGAGTAAAGAAAAAAAATATGCTGTCATATAAAATTTCTACTTCTGCCTCAAGCATAAGAACATACCTACTTAAAAAGAAACTTTGAAATTGTGTGTTTGTTCCAAGTGTACATGCACCAGGTTGTAAGTCAATGACTACTCATGAAAGGAAGACTAAGTGTAAAGGTGAAAAATCCACACTCTACTGTTTCCACTACATTCTATTTTTTCTTAAATATGTTTACTGATTTCAGAGGGAGGGAAAGGTGGAGGGTGGAAAGAGAGAGAGAGAGAGAGAGATGTGAGAAGGAAACATTGACTGGCCACTTGCCACAGTGCCCTGACCTGGGGACTGAACAGGAAACCCATGCATGTGCCAACCAGGAATTGAACTTGTAAGGGACAACACTTCAACCAGCTGAGACACACAGGTCAGGGCACTATTATGTTCTTTTAACTCCATGTCTATACATCTTAACTCTTTTAGGTGGAAGGCATCAAAGATCAGGCCAAATATGCAAGCAGCACATTGTCAATCTTTCTGTAGTCCATTAATAAAAAAAAAATAATTCCCTCCTGGTTCAAAGTTTCTTCCAAACATTGATTTATTTAGTAATAGACTAGACCAAGGAGTGTATAAAACCCCTTTTTAACCACATCTGCAGAAAATGGAACATATTTGCCATACCTAGGATTTCTCAAGAGTTCAGTATCTCTCCTCCACTTAAATCCTTTGGAAATTCTGCCTGAGACTCCTATTCAGATGGGGTTAGCTGAAATGTAAGTAGAGTATAGCTCTTATTAACATGAAAACGAGGCCCTTGAATTCCAACTGAGATTTTAGATCACCTCAATCTTGTGATCATTAGAATAAAAACAGCAGCTTATTCCTCTTAATTGTGCCTAGACCTTTGAATAACTTTCTGAATGGTCTGGAATGCTCTGATTGGCACACTCTGTTTCTATCAGTATAATGAATAACACATATATACACATTATTTTATATTAGCAAACTCTCTGAAAAAGTGCATTTATGTTCTCAGTATATTATATAACCAAGCATATTATTATTAATATACTATAATAATGTACCTTAATTTTATAGATTTCTTTTTTGATATTATTACTAAATACAGAATAAGTCATTTTGTTCCTGCTGCATGCAAAAATATTCCATATTTTCTTATCTTGTTTTTACTGCATTATTGAGGTCATAAAACTAGTTGGTAGGAGTAAGGTAATGTAATCAAACTGCCTGGGTTCCCACATATTATGAGGAACTTACAATAGATAAGTTACCGATTTGTTGGTACTGTGTGTTGTACTATCCTCACTGTAAAAGACATATTTTAGCAGTATCTACATTGCTAAGACCATTGAATCAGTTCTTAGAACATGAACACTTGAAAAATCTTAACTATTTCTATACTTTCTCCCTAAAATTATCTTACTTTATGTCAATGTAAGAAACACACCAAACTGTAGAGAATTTTTATGAGTTTATTTGACAGATGACAATTGCCAAGAACTAAAATCTCAGTGGATTGAGAAAGTGCCCTGGAGAATGGTAGTTTTGCAGTTCATTTCTTACATCAGAATTAAAAGGAGGAGACATAAGGGGGTTACATGGGTTACATGACATTTGTTGTGGTAGATTAGGGAAGCAGGGGAAAGCAAAGCAAGGAAATCTCTGAGATTGGATAAAGAGCAAACAAAGAGATAAATACTTTTTTCATGGTGGTGGGTACAGTATAGTTAACGATTAATATTTATTGCACATAGAATGCAGGGAACAAGATGACAAGGAGGGTTTCCATGTTCTTGTGCTCTGGTGGGAAATTGTGCCCTAAAGGGTCTGGAAAAAGGGGATTACTCTGACATTCCAAAGGTGTGTTATCATAGAGGCAAAAAGATAGTAGACAGGCTCAGGCAGGGAAAGGACTGACCATTGTCAGAGAAGATACTTTGAGTTGGAAACTTTTAGTTTCAGACTGTCCTATGTGGTTACTTTAGGTCTCTAAGTTTATAAGGTTCACTATATATGTGTCCCCTGAGCTTCTCAGGTTTAGTGTGAGGTCCCTTTTTCATCCACACTTGCTAACTAACTGCATGTATCACCATATTGAATAGCACCTTCATTATCTAATCTCATGTAATGCTTTGCCAAAAGTGTCTTAAGGTACTTATCAGACTATATCATTTACCATTGCTCTGTATGAATTTATTATTTTGATAAAGTTGTGAGTTGTTAAAGAGCAGGTTTTATGTCTTCACGTGTGATTTATCTGTAATGCATCTGTAATGCTTTCCATTCATAGTAGTAATTTAGTATTTATTTGTTTAATTACATTTAACTATTTAGAAGAAAGGGACACAAGCATACCATCTACAGTGTTGTTTAGCTTTTCAAATTTTTTCTTGATTTCGCAATTTGATTTGTAATATAAAAATGTTTTCAGACTAGAAACATATTCCTTTTTGCTCTCCTTTACCTTATTTGCCATACTAACAGGTATTTATTGAGTGATCAACTTATGGAGATTTCATTTCATATCATTCTATATGTTCTGCAGACTTTAGAGACTATTTGCCAGTTTGTATTTAGCTCAAACATGCCTTCTCCCAGGAGCCTTCCCTCACCAGCCCCCAAATATTTTGTCGCTTTTTATTTTTGGATCTCATAATATCTTTTAGCGATATATTTACATGTTTATATTCACAAAATGTGTACTTTTGGGGGACAGTTACTATATTTTTACGTTTTTATTATTTAATGGCCTGTTATCTTACATGTTACAAGTGAAAGAATTTTGAGACAATAAATGTGTATGCTCAATATTCTATCTTTTCTTTTCAGCATTTATTGAATTATATGATGAGAATTCATTGTCAGCATAATGATCCCCAAACACTGCATGACTATCAAGGTAGTTAAATAGAATTAAACAGTTCATTGACTCACTATAGCAGTAAATAAACAGATATTTGAGAAAGATCCTCAGTGAGACAGAGAGGCAGTGAAGTTTGTGTTTTTGGGAGCCCAACTTTTGTGACCAGATTGGCTCCATTCACATCCTGCCTCTGCCTGTTATTAGATAAGCTCTGGAATAGATTATTAACCTCTCTGTGTCTCTGTTTTTTCACCCGCAATATAGAGATAATTGTCCTCAACTTGTAGGGTTGTTGAGAGGATCAAATGTGTTAATAAATGTAAAGCCCTTACAGATGTGTCTGATACACGGTAAGCAGTATGTAAGTATTTTCTGTATCATACTAATAAGACATTCAGTTAAACATGGCACCCCTTTCCTGAGCACTTCCATGAATAATTTAACCATACAGAGTTGTTCACCTGCATTCTTTGCATGGCATGTATGTATTGTTGGCATCAGAAAGAAAATTTTAATAGATACTGAAGTTGCTAGAAAGGAAGTGTGAGGACAGTGAGCCCAAGAGGAGAATAGAAAATGTGGGCCGGCAGAGGAACTGGACTGGCAGGACAAAAATTGTCCCCAGCACATCTACCCTGATCCAGGAGGGAATCAAAGCCAGGTGGCAGCTGATGTGGCACTTGGACTGTGATAGCAGAACTCAGTTGCAGTTGAATAGTTCTTCCTCTTAAATAACATCATGCATTTTAATGGTTTCATACTGAATGTTTCAAGGCACATTTTATAAGTTGAAACTGCCATCTTCTCAATTTCATTTGTCATTTGGATGCCAGAAGCCCAAAGCCTCCTTTCACATAATCCCCCTGAGAAAGCAGCCTTATTGAAAAATACTTGTTTTCATCTGTTCCCATGAATATATACATTGAAATTCAAGGAATAATTTCCTTTGCCTCCCCATTGAAAAGTTCTACCCCTGTGATTTAAAAAACTGGGTTTCATATTAGTTTTGATACTTTACTTTTTCTAGATCCTGAATTTGAAAAAAGCCTTCCTGCCATTTGATTTCTAGCCCTTCAGAATTTTTACTATATTTTATAGAATTTTTCTTTTTTTATTGCTTTCTTTCATAAGTAGTATGTGATTGAACATAGGTTAAAGAAAAGCATTTTGTTTTCTTATGATTTTTTCCCTGCATTAGATTTTCTTGTGACTTCTCTTTGTAATCAGGAATATCAATTCTAATGTCAGTTTACTATTTGCCTTTACATATTTTCTTGCTATATTTCTAGTATCCCCTTTACATTTTTTCTTTGAAGATTGATATGTAAAATGACAATAGACAGAATCAAAATATTAAATTGTTTTAGGGAACTAGTTTGTTTACATTGTAACTAACAAGAAAAATTTTGAAGCATTTAATTGACTACCTTTCTGAAGAGAACTCAAAGACCATGCAATTTTTTCATCATGTAATTTTTTAAGTAACTGTCATAATGTTGCACTGCATAGTCACTTCTATGCTGTCATCTAGAAACTATGAACTATGGGCCTACTTCTTTTTTTATCCTCATGTAAGGACATTTTTTCATTGGTTTTAGACAGAAAGGAAGGCGAAAGAGAAAGAGAGAGACAGCCAGACAGAGACATCACTGATCAATGCAAGAGAGAAACATTGATCAGTTGCCCTCTCATATGCTCCCCAACTAGAAATCAAAACTGTGGCCTTTTTTTTTCACAAGATCACATTCCAGCCAACTGAGCCACACTGACCAAGGCAAGGCCTACCTTTAGCAGGTGATTCTTCAGATTCTCCATTATTTACTATTATTTTTAGCATTCTAATTTCATCAGTTGGGTAGTAGAGACTAAAACATAAGATGTCTCATGTACTAGAGGCTGTGACTGAGCAACAAAGATAAAATTAATTTTCCTCCATTTTAAATTAACTGTTTCCTAATCATAGGCTTTTTCAGTGCTCTTTACATATAAGGGGGACCCAGAAAATGGAGTTTATTTATTAAAAAATTTGTTTCTTCTTATACGTTAAAACTTCAGTCACCTTCAAAGTATTCTGATTTGATGCAATACACCTATTGAGACATTTTTTCCACTGCCCAAAACAGTTTTTGAACTTGTTGGTTTTAATGCCTTTTAGTCCTTCTACCATTTTTTTGTTTCACCTCCTCTACACCAGCAAAACATTTCCCTTTGAGGGCTTTTTTCAGTAGGGAAACAAAGAAAATGTCAATTGGGACAAGAACAGATTGATAGGGAGGGTGGGGCACAGAGGACATGCCATTTTTGTTAAACAAACTGCTAAACAGTCAGTGTGGTGTGGGCAGGTGTACTCATAAATCACCTACCATGAAATGGGCAAACACTTTGAAAAAGCCCTCAAAAAATTCACTGAAGCTGAATGCAGCCTCTTACAACAAAGTCAGCTGGTACTTCTGATTCAGCTGGGTTCCTATAACACTCATCTAGTTGGGGAAGCCTCTACCACAAAGGAACCATCCACCAGAAAACACTTCAGGTTTTTTTTGGCCCCTGACCACCATAAAATCTTTAGGAGAAATTGGTTTTCTTTTGCCTCTTGGTCTCCCATTCCTCAGGAACTGATTCTCTATCCCAGTGACAATTTTATTGTCACTTAGACTTGCTTGTCCTAAGTCTAAGCCACCCATGGCCTACTCTGCTATTTAAACTAGTAAATATCAGTGTCTAAACACAGCTTAAAGGAAAATGAGATGCATTTTTAATGTTAGCTTACCTTTATTACTCATAGAAATATAGAATCTCTGTTTTCTGAAAAATAGAGCATAAATTCTCTAGATTGTTTGGAAGATTTTATAAGATTCTTTGTAAATGTACTTCATAGTAAATTTTCAAAAAAATACAAATTTAACTGATCTATATCACAATCTCAACTTGATAGGGAAGCAAATAACAAACATCAACCCCTTACTTAATTAGTACTGCTGTGCCCTCCTTCAAGGAAATTCCTTGAGTTTCTGGCATTCAAAGATAACCTTTATTGTGAGCCCCACTTTGGAGTAGTTCAGAAGTGTTCAGCAATATTCTGCTAGAGTCCCAGACCCTCTTCACTTGAGTCCTTCTTGCCTACTCAGTAGGCCTCTTGGTGGGCACTTTATTTATTATTGTTGTTCAAATACAGTTTTCTGCCTTTTACTCCCATTTGCCTTTTACCAGCCCACTCCCCCAGCCTTCCCCACCTCCCTCTTGTTTCCACCCCCACCTTGTTTTTGTCCATGTGTCCTTTATACGTGTTCCTGTAAACCCTTCCCTTTTCACCCTGAAATTCTCTTAATTCTTTTTTTATTGAGATCCCCCTGCTCAAATAGGAACCAAGGGTAGAACAGCAATGTCTGCCTACAAGGGAGATAAGCTATGCCAGTTATCTCATTTCAGCAGGTACCCTAATTGCTTCCTATGGATCCCTCTTGCCTCAGATTTTCCTCCTGTCAGGTGTGTAGCTCTGACTGTTCAGATGCTCCTTCCCCATCCAGTCAGTATTTTATAAAAAGCTCAAAAGAAGGGAAGGAAAATGCTCAGGACTCTCTGTCCATGAATGTCCTAACATTCCTCATGTTTCCCAATCTGCTCATGCAGACTACGGGGTGAGTGTGTCGATGTCCACTCATGAGTTGAATCATCTTATCAAACCATGCAGGGGATACCATTTTCCCCTGTCCTCTTTCAGATCTGGGGATATACATACAGCACCTGCTGTTTTCAGCTTTTGACCTATACCTCAAATCTTGAGATACTAGAAAACATCCCTTTAAAAAGCATGTTTTTACTGTTGCTGAAGGCATTTTAGGTAAGAATATAAATTGGAAGAGAGGAGTTTGAGACAAGTGGCTGCTCCGTGGGTGAGGGTGACCTGGCCATGATTTATGTGTGCTAATCATAGCAATAGTACCAGTAATGGTGAACATATGATGATGTAATATTTAATTGCCTTGTTTTTTCCAGGAGCTCTTTTAAGTGCTTTGAAGGTTCTTAGTCAGCCCCCACAGTAACTCTATGAAGTCCTATTAAAAATGTTTTATACCTCAAGAAAGTGAGACACAGAGAAGTTAAGGAACTCCCATAAAATCTCATAGCTAAAAAGCAGTAGATCAGTGTTAGAACCTGGAAACCTGGCTGCAAAACCTCTAGTGTTAATCAGTGGATTATTATGTCTTATAAGATAATACATAATTGAAATAATAAAACTTTTATATTGAGCAATATAGTATGTTCATTTTTTAATGAAGCATCCAGGTTACTAATTGTTAATAAAAAATGTAGTTTATCCACTACATATATTTGCATAAATTACAAAGATAATATTTGTTAGTTGTCTTTGAAACTGTATATATCATAAACTTATAAAAAATTAAAGCTTAAATAATTAAGGAGATAGCTGAAAAGTGCTTAAGCATTTTAGGCAAACTTCAGTAATGGCTACTGAAAGGATACATTTAGGGATGTAGATTTAAACATAAAAATATTAAATGTATAGGTTCTATCTTCTTTTTTAAAAATATATATTTTATTGGTTTTGCTATTACAGTTGTCCTGTTTTCCCCCTTCACTCCTCTCCACCCTGCACACCCCTCCCACCCACATCCCCACCTTTAGTTCATGTCCATGTGTCATAAGTTCTTTAGCTTCTTCATTTCCCGTATTATTCTTGCCCTTCCCCTGTCTATTTTCTACCTACCATCTATGCTGCTTATCTTCTTATGGCAGCTAGCGTTTGTATTATACTTAATGATATTACAGGTGTTGTCCCTCAACCCAGTTAAAACAGTTTATCTTCTTCCCATTCAAGAACTGAAAAGCTGAAGCTGTGGTATATTTTCAGATGGAAAATTCTTAATACAAAAAAATTTGATCTATTTTTCAGTTTTCTTTCTTTCTAATGTTTTAATTCAGTTATAAGTATGATATGTACACAATTAGTCAGTGGGGTGGCAAACTGTGAATTAATTATTGTGCCATCCTTAAAAATAAATATTTCATTGAGCACAAATATTACAAATTGATAAAACTGCTCTCATCATTTACCTTCACATCCTTAAAAATACATATATATGCATATTAAAATATAAAAGAAAATCCTTCACAAAATATGTTATAATTACACTCAATCCATTCCATTAAGAATGTAATAATTATAAAAGATCGAGAAAAGAGTATGCTAAAGAAAAGAAAACATTTCATTAGTTTTTACTAATGAAGTCAAAATATTTGGATGGCTTTGTGTAGCTTAGTACAATTAGTGATTTTCATTAAGAACAACAAAAAAGCATCAGTCATGAGTAATAAAATAAAACAATAAAATATTTGATACATTGTTTTTATATATTTTATTTAATTCAACATGCCTAATATATTATCATTTTAACATATAGACAGTATAAAATTAATGAGATATTTTACATTTTTTATTAAGGGCTAAGTCTTTAATATCCAGGGTTACTTAGCCAATGAGTGTTGTGGCTACCATAATGAACAGCACAGGTTTTATTATCTTTCTCTTTCTTTAAGCTTTCTAGTATAATTATAAGTAGCCACACCATACTACTCTCGTGAACTTTTCATGTCTTACATATGTCTGTTGCCAAATTTTCACCTGTGGTTAGTAAGAGATTTCATTCCCCTTCAGCAGAATTTAGTCCATATACAATCCAAGAATCCTCTTTTCTCTAAGCATCTGCTTCTATAATCTATTCACATATACCAATTTCTTCCCCAGAGCATTTGTCATAAACAACAACACCAACTCTGGAGAAGTTAAGAAGTAATTATTTTTCTGAATGAATAATGATTTGTTCAAGCTTACATAGGAAAGCTGGAGAATCAGTCTCAGAAAATAAGTAGGGACTAAAAGGCTGGGAATAAGGATATATAGCCAAGTTCATACTAAGGATACCACTTTTGGCAGCTCTGCAAGACTCTCAATACTGCTCTGCTAAAGCCTTTAACTGTACCTGAAGAATTTCGTTGGTTCAGTATCATGAGACAGTACTCTAGGCAATCAGGGAAATGGGATATCTGAATCTTTCAGCTTCTGTAGAGGATGACAGACCTCTCTCATCAGTTGAGTCAGGAAAATACTTCCCAAATGAAATGGCAGCAGGATAATTGGTGTTATGATAATGAGTAATTATATAAAGAAGTCCACTATAAAAAGCCAAGAATAAATACTGTGAAATAAGTGCATTTTTTTGTTTAGGGCAAGTGAATTTGTGAATTGTCATAAATGTGCTTAACAAAAACTATTGTCTTATGCTACAGGAGATACTCCCAGTCTCACATGAAAGTCCGTCAGAAAGTGTGCTAGAGACAATCAGGCCAGCCGCACTGTTACCTCTCTGGCCCCTCCACCACAGGCAGTGCTGCAGTGTGCAGCAAAGAAGGCTGCTCTGCCCGGGTGAATATCTGAGGCTCCACCTCCTTACAACTTATCAGGTGTACCAAGACAAAGAAATAAATCCCAAATGAAAGTACAGAGCAAAGCCTCAGAAAGAGCTAAGCAAGGAGGATATCACCAACCTATCTGATGGAGAATTTAAAGCCCTGGTAATCAAAATGCTCACAGATCTGATTGAACTTGGTCAAAAAAAAAAAAAAAAAAAAAAAAAAAAACAACAACCCACAAACAAACAAATGAAGGAATCCCAAAATGAAATAAAGGAGAATCTTCCGGGAACCAACAGTGACAGAAAGGAAATCAGGACTCAAAGCAATGATTTGGAGCAAAAGAAAAAATAAACATCCATCAAAATGAAGAAATAAGAATTTGAAAAAGTGAAGAGACTCTTACAAACCTCTGGGACAACCTGAAAGTTTCAATATCTGGATTATAAGGGTGCCAGAAGGCAAAGAGGAAAAGCAAGAAATTGAAAACTTATTAGAACAAATAATGAAGGAAAACTTCCCCAATCTGGTGAAGGAAATAGACTTCCAGGAAGTCCAGGAAGGCCAGAGAGTCCCAAAGAAATTGGACCCAAAGAGGAACACACCAACAAGACACATCATCATTAAGTTACCCAAGATTAAATATAAAGAGAGAATCCTAAAAGAAGCAAGAGGAAAGGAGACAGTTACGTACAAAGAAGTTCCCATAAGACTATCAGCTGATTTCTCAAAAGAAATTTTGCAGGCAAGAAGGGGCTGGACAGAAGTATTTGAAGTCATGAAAGGCAAGGACCTACATCCAACAGTACTCTATCCAGCAAAGCTATCATTTAGAATGGGAGTGCAGATAAAGTGCTTTCCAGATAAGGTTAAGTTAAAGGAGTTCATCATCACCAAGTCCTTATTATATGAAATGTTAAAGAGATTTATCTATGAAAAAGAAGATCAAAATTATGGACAGTAAAATGACAATAGACTCAGAACTATCAACAAATGAACCTAAAAGAAAAGAAAATCAGAACAAAACCTAAGTAAACAACCAGAAAAGGAACAGAATCAGAGAAATGGACATCACATGGAAGAATTTCAGTGGGAAGAGGGAAGGGAGGAATAGGGGAGAAAAGGTGCAGGGAAGAAGAAGCGTGGTTAGTAGGCATAAGGTAGACAGGGAGAGATAAAAAATGGTATAGGAAACAGAGGACTCAAAGAACTTATATGTACAACCCATGGCCATGAACTAACGGGAGGGGATGTTGGAGGGTTGAGGGGGCAGGGCTGAGGGGGGATAGAGGGGGGAAATTGGGAAAACTGTAATAGCATAATCAATAAAAAATATTTTAAAAACTCTTGGTTTATTAACTTATTTAAAGTGAGAGTTTATTATTTCTTGGGATCCAATTCATATTGTTAAACATTTTAAATTTCAAAAGTAATATTTCTGGTTTCAGCAAGTTTAATAAAAAGTCACAACCCTTTCTTAGAGAGCCATTGTTAATAGTTTGGAGGGTATTTTCTGTGCCAGGAGTAAAATTTTAGAGGCTTCTCTGAATTATTTTGCTTTATTTTTCTTTTTTTTTAAATAACTTTTTGTTTTTCAATTACATTTGACATACAATATTACTGTATAATCCAGTGATTAAACAGCTATGTAACTTATGAAGTTATCACCCCAATAAATCTAATACCCTTCTGACATCATACATAATTATTACAAAATGATTGACTATATTTCCTATGCTATACTTTACATCCCCATGACTATTTTGTAACTACCAATGTATACTTCTTAATTCCTTCACCATTTTCACCCAGTCCCCCAGACCCTCTCCCACCTGGCAACTGTCAAAATGTCTCTGTTATCTATGAGTTGGTTTCTGTTCTGCTCACTTATTTTGGTTTTTTAGATTCCACGTATAAGTGAAGTCATATGGCATCTGTCTTCCTCTGTCTGACTTATTTCACTCAAAACAATACCCTCTAGGTCCATTCACGTTATTTCATAAGGCAATTTGATTTATGGATAAATCATATTTCACACACACACACACATACACACATGCATATATATACACCAGTTATTCTTTATCTATTCATCTATTGATAGACACTTAAATTACTTCCGTATCTTGGCTATTGTGAATGCAGTAATGAACATATGGATATGTATGTCTTTTCAATTTAGTGTTTGGAACTTCTTTGGATAAATACCCAGAAGTGAAATTTTGGGTCTGTTTTTTGTCTTTTGTTACAACCTTTGAAACAAAAAGTTTTTGTTTTTTCATTTAGCACATTTCTTTATCTCCTCATTTCAGCTGCCTCCCTGTGTTTCTTTCTATGTATTAGATAGAGCTGCCACATCTGTTCATCTTGGTTGAGTGGCCTTATGTAGTCAGTGTCCTGTGGGGCCTAGTGGCACAGCCTCTCTGGTCACTCAAGCCAGATGCTCCTGGTGTGGACCCATGTGGGCTATGTGCACCCTCCTGTTGTAGTTTAGCCTTGATTGCTGTTGGCACCCCAATGGAAGGGATTTCCCCCAGTCTGATTTGCTGTGAGGACCCGCTGCACCTATTTTGGAAGAGGGGCTGTGCAGTGGCTGACCCCAGGTAGCAGGACTCACTTCAGAAGGACTCTGGTGTTTGATGTGTCCACCTTTTGAGTGTGTCACTCATGGAGTTGGTTTGGTGGTACTCTAGCGTGGTCTGTAACTATCTACTTGATGTGCTTTCTCTGTAGCCTCCCAGAGAAGTGCAGACAAGGTCAGCCTCTGCCTGTGCCCTGCCCAGAGCCACCTTCAATGAGTGACAGAGCAATCTGCAGATGGCTGCTACTTGTGCTGGGCTTGCATGTGCCCAGGAGTGGCCAAGCTGTGAACTGAGGCTGGCTGCTGCTAGTACTGGGCCTGGGTCCATTTAGTAAGAGGTACAGGGCACACTGAGGCCAATTGTTGCTTGTTTTGAATTTGTAAAACTTTGAGAGATTTTAGGAACATCCCCAATATGAGCAAAGACAGACCATTTGTATGGAAAAGCCACTGGAAGCAGTTTGAGTGGGCCCACAGATTACATGGGCAGTATCTCAGGGTGAATGGTGCTGCCGGGTTGATGGAGATTCAGACATGACACCTACTGGCACCTGTAGAGACAGTAGCTTCTGCCAGTGCTTCTTTTTGGGAGAAAACTGCCCTTCTGGCCATCACTCCAAAGCCAATTCCTTTCATATATTCCTGGTGCCTTTTCAGCTGCTGCCCCAACACTGGAGCTCAGAGCCAGTAAATCTGAGTAAGTCTATGTGTGGGCCCTTTAAGAGGAATGCCTGAGACTGCATAGCCTTCCATAATCCCTGCTGGTTTTCACAGGCAGACATTATAGGGACTTCTCTTCATGGTCATTGAATCCTGGGCTGGTGAGCCTGGCATGGAGCTGGGACCCCTTGCTCCTCGGGGCATTTTCAGCAGCTGATATATCTCTCCTGATTTGTAACTGTCAAATGTGGGTTTGGGGCCAGCTTGTTCTGTGTCTTGGTCCCTCCTACCGGTCTTGAGGCGGCTTAATCTGCATATCCTTAGTTGTAGGACTTCTGTTCAGCTAGATTTCAGAGTGGTTTGATAGGATGGTAGTTCTGTAGTTTGTTGTAATCTTGATGTGTTGTTTCTGAGTGGTTGTGAGTACCATGTTTACTTACTCCAGTATCTTGACCAGAAGCCCTGCATTGGTTTTCTTACAAGTTTAAATTTATGAAAACCTGAGGATTCTCATGCTAATGTTATATTTTGGTTATTTACTACTGTGTACCAAACTGTCCTGAAAGCACATGGCTTAAAACAATAATTTCATTTTGTCAATGACTATGGGTCATAAATTTGGGAATTAATAGTCTGGGTGCATAGTCTCTGATGAATATAGCTCCCATGGGGTGTCTGGTCCTAGAAACTCTACTTCCAAGTCTGAGTCCTTCATGGTCTTTGCTATTTTTCTTTCACTTTCCACAAAATAAATCATTCCCTAAAATTCCTCCTGTGGATTAGTTTTCTTAGAGCATGGCAACCTCAGGATATTTTGGCTTCTTAAAGTATGTCTCAAGAATGACAGACACCAAATTAAAGTCTATCCATCCTCTAAATTCCTAAACCAGGACACAGCATCATGTTCCTTCTGCCACATTCTATTGGTCAAAGCAACTTCAATGTACCCCAGATTCAAGGCAAAGGGCAAAAAAAGACTCCCTCCTTTTTGTGGGAATAGTCAAAAGATCTGTGGCAAACTTTCATTTGAGATATATAATTGTTGTATATATTTTTTATAATATAAAATCACACATAATTATTTTTATTTCTTAGTTTTGTCTTCTGTATTTCAAATCAGTGCTGCATTGGTTAACATATGGCTCACCTTACACATTCTAATGAGAAAGCTCCAAAAACTCAATCCCCAAATGCTAGTACAAACAATAGCCTGGCAAAAAGTCACCTGAATTTTACTCTCTGATACACAGAACCTAAGCTGCATGGGCTTGTTTTTCCAGCACAGAAAACATTATAGTAAACAAGGGATTTGAATTTAGATATTTATCCAGCTCCTCTGAATCCTGGGCTCTTTTTGCCTCAGTCTTTTGCCAGGAGTTCTGATGGTTTTTTACACTTTGCTCCCCACCTCCCCTAAACTAATATGCAGTTCTTGGCAAATTAGAAGTATTCTGGACTGTAGCAGAGATTGTAGCTTGAAGGTAAAATTATTTATACCAACTGAATAGTTTTCCCTGTTTATCAGTATGCAATTGCAGTTGGAGCTTAAAAATACAGCACCCCCCCCTCACTGCACACATACACAAGGCAGTCGAAAAAGAAATAAAAGCTAGGCCTGGCTGGTGTGGCTCAGTGGTTGAGTGCTGGCTTGAAAAAGAGTGTGTTGCTGATTCAATTCCCAGTCTAGGGCACATGCCTGGGTTGCAGGCAAGGTCCCTAGCATGGGTCATGTGAGAGGCAGCTCATCACTGTTTCTCTCCCTTTCTTTCTCCCTCCCTTCCTCTCTCTAAAAAATAACTAAATAAAATTTAAAAGGGGAAAAAAACCTAATTAAAGAGTTTAGTTTTTACGTACAAAAGACTCCAAAACAAACACTCCATACTTTTATACACCACTTAGTCTGTGGTCATTCCTGCATTTGGCCTGTGCTCACTTTTTGAAATGGATTCTCTCTATTCTCATTTCTCAGTTCTTATGTATGTTGAACATTCTTATTGAGAGCTATAGTAAGCTATCATTTTTCTTTCTGTTTCAGCATTCACTCCTCTAGTCTTCACTGCTCAAATATCATTCATGTTGTCCATGATCTACTTAAGGATGATATTAAAATGACAGAGTGTGCTACTCAATATCATAGAATACCATCCTTCAGAGGGTTCTTGAAAACTACATAAGACACAGCATGAAGATATTTTATATATATTATACACTCATATATAAAATATCCACTTAATACAAAATATCCATTTAATATATATGTCCTGCTACCATACATGATAATATTTTAGAGAAAAGTGCATTCTCATGATTTGCCTGGATGGTATACGTTTTCTCATCCTGTGGCACTGGTGTGCTGTGCCTTTTTTGGGGTGTTGTCAACCTACGCTAATTGAACTGTTTATAAAATGCTGATTCTGAAATATTGCAGCTTAACAGTTCAATAGTTCTTTAATGGGCCCTCTGTTTTATTAATAAAATGATTTATAGAAATATTTAATCTCACTGATTTACCATTAGTATTAATGAGTCTAGTTATTAAGCACTCTATTTCCAAAGGCTATGAAAACAAGCCTGGCAAATGTGGAGTATTTTGTGATGAGTTATTTCTGCTGAGATAGAATCAATGCTGTAGGAAGCTTATTTCTCAAGTGGAACGTTATTTATGAACATGTAACTTGATGACTCTTTCTGTGATTTCCATACCATTGCTTTCTTATTTATAAGAAATTTAATAACAATTATGAAAACCATCCCACAGATCTTTTAAAGACACTTAGATGATATATAAATATATTTTTCATATTAATTAAACTAAGCTCCAACAGTAAACCATTTAAAAATACTTAAACTGATCCTTGCAGAATACACAGGTTTATCCTTTAGAGAAACCACATTTGTATTTCTTTTTTTTTTTTAGAGATCTTTTAAAAGATTTTATTTATTTATTTTTAGAGAGGGAAGGGATGGAGAAAGAGACAGAGAGAGAGAGAGAGAGAAACATCAATGTGTGGTTGCTGGGAACTGTGGCCTGCAACCTAGGCATGTGCCCTGACTGGGAATGGAACCTGCAATGCTTTGGTTCACAGTCTGCACTCAATCCACTGAGCTACGCCAGCCAGGGCCACATTTGTATTTCTTATAGTCTATGATAAATATGTGAGATGACTATTACTATTTACCCAGAGAGTTTTCTTTAAATAACAAACCAAACACACAAAACATATTTATGTCCATCTAAGACAATTTTTTTTCATGTTTAAATATTGCAGGTTTTATGGGTGGAATTTAGTTAGATACCTTAAATATATTTATGTGACATCTCTTCAATATGTGATGGCACACTTTAGGTCCCTAAAATAGATGGATGTTGAGATTTTTTTCTCCTTTGCCAATCTTAAACAAAATTGTTTTAATTAGTTATCTCGGATATTAAAGAAAATGATATTTTGGATCACCTGAAATCACCTGAAATCACTGATGATGTTAGAAATGTTGGTGCCTATTTGAGGTTTTAGTAGCTATTTTGAATTACAAATTTGTCAAAATAAATGAAATTAGGGAGAGGAAGAGTAAAAAATATGTCTTTAAGTAGAAGGTGTCAAAAATGAGATCCCAAACTATTTAATAGCTCCACATAGCATCAAATAGCTTTGCTACTATTATTTTCTCCTTTCACCTTGTAATGTTGATGTATGATATGTCATAATAAGGAAGTGGCATCATCCTGGTGATGTAAAATGCCAACATTATGTGGTCTAATCCAGTGAAATGGTATATTTCCTCTTCCTCTTGTTCTATTTCCACCACAGAGCAGAATTTGTCCTTGTTTTACTTTGCAGCATGTGGATATGATTTATGTTGGAGAGTTTGATGATTAACCAGAAACTTGGGATTTTATGAAAATCCCCTTCTATTAGCTAAGTAGAAATGTCCTTACCTTTTTACCTACAAGTAAATTCATGGTAACCCATGATTTTATGACTGATTTTGATTTCAAAGTTTTTATTCATATTTAGAAAAGTATTTAGAAAAAAGTGATCTTCTTCTTTGGCCATAGTTCAAAAGAATGAGATATGATTCTGGTAATTTTTGGAGAAGACAATTGTACATCTTCAAATTTGATTTGCTTTTTACTTATTCCAAACTACTCAAATTGAGGTAGCAATATACATTTTCAAAATTCATCTTTTACTAGCATTATAAAGGGAATTCTTCAAAGATAGTTGTCTATATAGTTTCAAATTTATCTGAAGCAATCAAAAGGGCAAGAGCCTTTTAAAATTGCCAATAGTTATTGTACAAGGGATCACAATGTACCCAACATTTTTAGAGGCCTATTGTGATTTTAAAAAGTGAGGGCTTATAAGAAAATTTGAAATCTGAACAAATATAATTTAGTGTAGTGCCTTTGTGGATCATATATGAAGGAAAGATCTATAAAAGAATAGAAGAATTGAAACTACTTAGACTCTGAATAATATAAAGACTCTAAATAATATAATTTACATTTGTTGGTATGTGTTTTTTTGAAATAAATTCTTGACATTTACTTTATTTTTTTCTACTTGCACAGAATGTAGTTAAAAGGAGAGCCTGAACAGTGCTGAATACAAAATAAAATAAAACTAAATAAAAAATAAATTGAAAGTAGAATAAGTAGCAGTGATTTAAGATTATATTGCTTGACTTTTGTTTTAATTTACAAGAAAGAAAAGAAATATAGGTGTATGACTTCTTATCTCCAATTCTATAAAGGAAAGCTTTTTTATAACTTATTTTGTTATAAATCCTGACTTGAACCAACAGAAGTTTACTTAGAGACTTGTTTATCCCATTTAATGTGAATGCTCATAAATTTTTCTGAGGAAACATTAAGGTGCTATATTTTAAATTGCATATATATCTTATTATACTTCTGAAACAATGAATCCAAATTCTGAAACACTTGCTCCAAGAATCATAACTTGAATATAGTCGAATTTTACACCTCATATTAAGAAAAATCTCTCCCTAATTATCTCTTTGTTCTTAACATCCATTTTTATTGTCTTTGAGGAGTTCTGATTGTGTGAATCTGGAAACCATGAGATGAGTTTGAAGCTGGAGAAGACTGATTCATCAGCCAGGCCTCCTCCTGAAGGACATGTTTTCTTTTTCTTTTCTTTTTTCTTTTAAAGGAAATAATATGTAGTGTTTCAGAGCATGAGCTTTAGAGGTAGACTGACTTGAGTTTGGATATCAGTGCTTTATTAGCTAGTGACTTTGGGGAAGTGGTTTTGACTTTCTAAATCTCTGCTCTCCTTTCTATGAAATAGTGATAAAAGGAAAATTATGCAAGTTTATATCAAACTTGTAGGTTTGATATAAAAGCAATGAAATATTACATGGAGAGAATGTAAGCCAGTGCCTTGTTCTTATATGCATTTAATAAATAGCTATCGCCATGATAAATAAATGTGGTGTAAATCAAAACAAAGATATTTTAATGCATCCAGGCTAGATAAGATTGGAACGCTAAATAACCTCTGAAACTGTTTTCTAAATTAGGTATTTTTATGCTTGCATTCTAAAACAAAAATCTGACCTCTCCTCTACCATTTAACTTATGCTAATTATGCATAAAACTTTAAACGTGTCTTAAAATAGCTCATTTTGGAAAGCACAAAAATGTGACATGATGAAAAACCTATACTACTAAGTAGGATTTCGAGTCACAGAGGATTCACAACACTTCATAATGGTTTCCAGGTTATGAAGTCCAGAGGCCACAAATTCCTCCAGATCCCTGGCCGTGATTAAACCAAGTTACAGCAAAAGGCTGATTCTTGTCACAACTAGTCACAACTCTCAATGTGAAAAATCAAGTGAAAATTAAACAAATCACTTGCTGAGTAATTTATTCATAGATATTTTGAACCCAGAAAGGCCATACAGAATTACATGATGTAATACAGCCATCACTTTATTTTATGTATGGGAGAACAAGAACCAAACATGCTAATGTGTTTACCTAATGTGACACAGATAATATGTAGTAGAAATAAGCCCAAAATTAGTTTTGCAACCTAGTTTTCCAACCTTTCCATAATAAAACTCCAAATGTATTATTTTTATAACATATAAATTATAGACAATGTGACATTATAGGATAGAATTTATTATTTTATATGTGGACAATTTTTATTGTAGCTCCAGTGATGACGTACATCATTGCATGTAAATGAGCTTCATCATGCTAGAGCCCTCTAGCAATGCTTCACACAGGCAGACTTTACCTTTTGTCTACTTGCCTTATATCTCAGACTGGTTTTATCAATCAAAGGCAAAAATCATATAAAATATACTGCATTAATATCAAAATACAGATTCTTGCAAAGATGAAAAAGGACATAGGAAAGGTATACTTTTTCAAAATGCAAGACTAATAAAAATTGGAAGGGTAAACACATAGTATTAGGAATTACAAAAAAGTGTCAAACCTATGTTTGTTTACTAGACTAGAAGGTATATGGATTTATAGTCATTTTACAATGTCATCATTTATTTCTAGTAACTTTTGGTATAAATATTACTTTTAAAATAAATTATATATTTTTGTTATTGATTTAGTAAATTGAAAGGAAGATTTGATACACACAAAAATCTGTGAAGATATTTTTAAATATAAACTTGTTTTTTCTATGTTACTGTTAGATTGTTGAATATGTTTGTATTGTCCTGTTAGTGTTCAGAGGACTTCACAGTAAACTAAGAATCAGACTGCTTGTAATCACGTAATACTTATTTCACTTTCGATCTGTTGGACTTAAAAAAGTTAAATAATACCCTTAAACCAGTTTTCTAATCCTCCAAATAGGAATAATATAGTACCTATCCCTTAACATTCTTTCGGGGACCAAATATAATGGAGCCTAAAGAAGTAAGAGCTCAATATGTACTAAATAGTATTGCCATCATTATCAACTTCAGTATAAATTCTCCAACTTTGGCCAACTAAACTTTAAGAATGACTTCAATTTTTGTTGGTGAAATTGTAAATTCAATATTTCTGGTGGGTAATTTGAGAAAATATATCAAACGCCTTAGAATATTTTATACCATTTGACTCTAGGAATTTACTATTTTAAAGTTAATTTACATTAAATTATACAGGGATACAACACAAGATTTTGTGAATGTTTTCTTTAAAACATACTTTATAAAAGCTTACTAACACATGGAATGTAATATTTTGAAGTTATTAAAATTTTCTTAAAGTACTTCATGAAAGAATAAGCAAAATATCTATATTAAATGAATCTTAATTCTAATAACAAAAATCTACTCCAAATATTTAATCAAACAATGGCACCAATTATTATAAAAATGCTCATTGGAACACTTTTGAGTTATTGAAAAATGTGGATATACAAATGTCCAAAGATAGGGAATTATTTGTTAAAGTCATAACATGAAGTATTATAGTCACTTAGAAATGTTTTTAGAATGTTTAAAGATGTAAGATAAACATTCAACATCAGAGGCAATGTTTACAAATTGTTGAAAGGAAAACAGAGTATTTGTACTTCTTAATCCCTTCACCCTTTTTTTCATGCCCCCCAATCTTCCTCTTACCTGGTAACCATATTTGTTCTCTGTAACTATGAGTTTGTTTATGTTTTTTGTTTATTTATTTATTTTGTTTTTTAGGTGACAAAGATACATTGAATCCTACAGTATTTGTCTTTCTCTGTTGGGCTTATTTCACTTAGCATAAAACCTCTAGGTCAGTGATTTTCAACCAGTGTATCTCAGCAAATTAATTTGTGGCAAGAATTTTTAAAATAGGCAATACCTGACTATTTAGCCAGGGGCATTGACCCTTTTTTCCCGTAAGTTGCCAAATAAAATAATTTCCACAGCCAACACAACAATAGCTGTCCAGTGTGAATGAATCAAAATTACACCTATTTTTTGTCAGTTTGGCAAAAAATATATATTTTGGGAGATGCTACAGAATTTTAGTAATTAGTTTATGTATGCCACAAGATGAAAAATGTTGAAAACTGCTACTCAAGGTCCATCTGTATGTTGCAAATAGTAAGATTTTATTCTTTTGATGGCCAAGTAATATTCCACAGTGTGTGTGTGTGTGTGTGTGTGTGTGTGTGTGTGTAATTCTTTATTCAGCCACCTATTGAACTTAAGTTGCTTCTATACCTTGGCTATTGTAAGTAATGCTACAATGAACATAGAGATGCATATATCTTTTCGAATTAGTGTTTTGGAATTCTTTGGATAAATACCCAGAAATGGGGTTGCTGGGTCTTATAATAGCTCTATTTGAAATTTTTTGAGGAACTTCTATACTGTTTTCCATAGTAGCTATACCAGTTTGCAGTGCTACCAATGGTGTGTGAGGGTTTCCTTTTCTTCACAGCCTTGCCAAAAATTGTTTGTTGATTTATTGTTGACAGCCATCTGACTGGTGTGAGGTGGTATCTCATTGGGATTTTAATTTGCATTTTTCTGATGGCTAATGATGTTGAGCATTTTTCCTATGTTTATTGGCCACCTGTATATCCTCTTTGGATAAATGTCTACTCAGGTCTTCTGCCCATTTTTTAAAACTGGAGATTATATACATTCTTTTTATATATATAAATTCTATACATATGTATATATATATATATAAATTCTATATATAAATATATATAAATATATATTTATAAGTATATATAAATTATATGTATATTTATATAAAGAATATATATATTCTTTTTGGTATTAAGTTGTATGAATTTCTTATGTACTTGGGATATTAGGTGTTAACGCTTTATCAGATGTGTTATTGGCAAAAAACTTCTCCCATTTAGTAGGTTGTATTTTTATTTTGTTTATGGTTTTCTTTGCTATGAGAAAACTTTTTAGTTTTTTAGTCTCATTTGTTTATTTTTTCTTTTGCTTTCTTTACCCAGCGAGGCATGTTAAAAAAATATTACTAAGAGCAATGTTAGAAAATTTATTGCCTATGTTTTCTTCTAGGACTTTTATGATTTCAGGTCTTACATTTAAGTCTTCAATGCATTTTGACTTTCTTCTCTTATATGAAGTAAGAAAGTGATTTAGTTTCATATTTCTGCATGTATCTGTCCAATTTTCCTAATACCATTTATGAAGAGGCTCTCTTGACCCCATTGTATAATCTTGCTTTCTTTGTCTTAGATTAATTAGCCATATAGTTTAGATTTTTTCTGGGTTCTATTCTGCTTCATTGATCTATGTGTTGGTTTTAGGACAGTACCATACTGTTTTGATTACTATAGGCCTATAATAGGGTTTCATATTGGGTTGTGTGATTCTTTCAAATTGTTATTCGTTTTCAAGTTTGCTTTGGCTTCTCAGAATTTTTTTCTGGTTCCATGTAAAAGTTAGGAATATTTTCTTCTGTTTCTGTGAAGAATTCCATTGGTATTTTGATAGGGATTGAACTGAATCTATAGATTGCTTTGGGTAGTATAAACACTTTAATTATGTTAATTCTTCCTATCCATGAGCATGGTATCTGCTTCCATTTATTTGTATCTTCTTCAATTTCTTTCCTCAGTGTCTTATAATTTTTTCAGTACAGGTTTTTTACCTCCTTGGTTAAATTTATTCCTAGGTATTTTACTCTTTTTTGGATACAATTGCAAACTGGATTATTTTCTTAATTTCTCTTTCTTATACCCACTGGAGCTATTCTTTGCAGATTTAAAATCATGAACCTTGATTGGTGTGTTTGCCTAGTGAAATTGTCCCAAAAAGAAAAGAGCAACAAAGATTTTTATTTTGTTTCCTTTGAGTTCTCCACCTCAAAACATATCACCATTCCTTTCCTAATATTTTTGGCACTTTTAAAATGTTGTATTTATTTATTTTTAGAGGGAGGGGAAGGAAGGGAGAAAGAGGGGAGAGAAACATCAATGTGTGCTTGCTTCTTGTGTACCCCTCTACTGGCCCGCAACCCAGGCATGTGGCCTGATTAGGAATCAAACTGGCAACCCTTTGGTTCACAGGCTGGCACTCAGTCCACTGAGCCACACCAGCTTGGCTTTTTGGCATTTTTTTAAATTGCACCTTACAAGAAAAAATAGTTAATACCCCCAGAAGATAATGAGCTTACAGTTTAAAATATATAAAGTTAAGGTGGAAGAAAAGAAAATATATACAATATTTAAATAGTACTTTTTCCCAATTGCTGCATTATGGGTGATTTTGATCTCATCATACTTTTTTAGTATTTTCTACCCTTTCAGCCAAAGACACATCATGACTACTTAGTTTATATTATCAAAATAAAAATATATAAATATTGTTTAAATAAGATTCAATTTAGTCATCTAGAGAATTGAGAGAATTCCACACTTGGAAATTTTGATCAGTGTCTCTTAATCTCCTTTAAATGTTCTTATTATTCTTTCCTTGTTGGGTTATAATTTTTTAAAAGTGAAAAAAGGACATGATGTTGTATTTGACAGTCCACGGTACCAGTTCAATGACTTGCCTGGAGAACCTACAGAATTCAGGAAAGTTATCAAAGTCATGAATGTAGCTTATGTCCGTGCAAGGGCACAGAGATCGGCCAAGGTGGACGGCATGTAGAGCAGAGTCCAGAGAGAACAGGCACAGGTTTCCATTTGTCTTCTCCCTGTGGAATCCCGTGGACAGCACAATTCTTCAGTAACAGTATGTGTAAACATGCACAAAGTAGTGCCAACCAGGAAAGCTTAAGTTGTCAACTAAACACTTCGGTGCTTTTCTAGGTGTTAAACTAATGTTGCTGTTGTTGCCTGGCTCATGACTCCCATTATAAATCAGATTGTTAGTGTAAGATATCCTGGCATGGCCCAGAACCCCAAGTAAACAAAGACATTCTCATTATGTTCATTATTCCAAGGCTTAAAGCTTCTCTCTCAGTAGCTGGCTAAGGACCAAGCTTTTATTTTGAATTTGCAGGATTTGGACAAACTGTGTTTACTGACTTACTCTTTTCTTGTGCTTGTGCATAACTTGCTTTGTTTGACTTCCGTTGCCAGAAAGGGATGGGTGAGGACTAGGAAATTACACTACAGGTTAGTTGAACTATTTGTACCATTAAACAAAATCCAAAAAGTTTGACTTTCAAAGCTCCATGAGAGGCAGTGTGGAAGAAAAAGAGAAGAGATCTTGGATATAAAGCACCCACTATCTTCCTGGCTGTTTGTGGACCATTTTTTTAAAGCAACTAGTTGCCTCAATTTTTATTGCATGTAAAATAAGAATATTATTATAGCTAATTGACAGTCTTATTATAAGGATTAATTGAATTAATAGTCATACAAAACTTTCAATTTTGTTTGTCAATTAGCAATAATGTAATAAATGTCAGCTTGTTTTATTATTAATCAAATGTAGATACATACATGATCGAAAGAGCTCCATAACTACCACCATTCATTACTTTAGTTGTCATTTTATTCAGTTGAAAGCGGTGATGTGGGTGAATTATAATATAATTTATATACTTCTGAAACTTTTTTTACTTTAAGAAAATTCACCACTTTTCTTATTTAAAGAAATCACTACCCTGCCTATCAATCCTAGCCTAAGTGAGAAGAACCTATATCTATTTCTCAATCATTGGCATCTAAGTTCTAATTTTTCATCTTATGTCAGATAGAGGTAATTTCATTATGAAATGTAGATAAAATGATTTTATCTGGATGAGTCAGCTGCAGTAGTTTTCAGGTTTGTTATTTTTCTGTTCAAGATGTACATGCAGAAGAGATGGGGAGTCTAGTTAATATTGGTTGTGTGTCTACTCTTTAGTCAGGAAAAGAAAGAAATCTAGAAGGACAGCTCACCAATTCTCTATCATGGAAGTGTAAACTCTCTGAAAGAAAATAGAGGCATGATTAGTGCACTAGGGGATGGGATGGTATGTTTTTATGATACACGCTGTCCCTAGTTATAGTAAATATTAATAAAAGCAAAATTCATTAAAAGCATAATGCAGTGGACAGATACTCAAGTACCCAATAACTAGTTCAAACAATGGTTAAAGTGCTAGAGCAAGTTTTCTATTTTCTCAATTAAATTTATTGGGATGACATTGGTCAATAAGATTATATACATTATAAGCATATTATTTCTATGATACATCATCTGTATATTGCCTTGTGTGCCCATTACCCAAAGTCAAATCTTCCATCACCATATATTTGATCTCCATTACCCTTAAATACCCCTCCATCCCCTTCCCTCTGGTAACCACCATACATTTGTCTGTGTCTATGAGTTTTTATTTCTTTGATTCTATTATCTCTTTTAATAACAATGTGATTCTAGAGTTGAGCCTCATCTTAACTATATTAAACTTGAGAAAATTTCATGTATATGTAACTGTGCTAGTTATTTTTGCATTATAAACCATGCACACAAATATAAATTAAACAAATTGAGACAGAAAAAAATACAAATAGATATTCTGATATTTTCTTTCCATCCTGTCATGTGTGACACTGATAGGAAGGACTGAATGTGTAATTTATTGGTTATCCTATACAGTTCCTTCTTTCCACCGACATTGGATAATGTCACAGTCACACACTGTAGATGAACCTAAAGAACAAGTATTTTTTACTGTAGTTTGATGGCAGGCACATGTATGATGGTGATGGAGCGCACATCAAGCTACTGTGTCACCTTCTTTTGTGTTGTCAGCAGGTCTGTAAGTCACCAGTATCCTCAGAAATATTGCTCTCTTTTCTTTAGACAGGGGAGTGAACAATACCTGTGCAATGGGTACAATCACTTCAGCTCAGCAGTTAACACCAGGGTTGTCCCTTTAAAAATGTACAAACTTGGCACAGCTTCAGGTTTCTGATGTTCTCAGGCGTCTGACCTGGTTAAGTTTTCTTGCATAAAATATGAAGTGGTGTTCGAGGTATTGGAGATTAGTGAGGAGTTAAGTGGGTAATCATAGATTTTTCAGGTTTTTATACTGTTGGAACGATCTATTTAGTTTTGACATGGTTGTTGATTATACAATTAAAATTCTTTCTGGTAGATCTATTTTTAATATGTCCAGGGATATATGATTTTATATTTTTAGTACCTCATGGACAAAGAACCAGAGTTATTGTTACCAAACAAAATCAATACCCAAAACTCTAAATATAAAATTTCCTGTTCCTTTTAAAATATGTCAATAGAATATTTAGATATTAAAATGTTTTAAAGTTGTATAAAGAATATACCAAAAGGTCAAAGCAGCATGCTTCATTAGATAGGTGTATAGTAAGGGATGCATGCTTTTTAGCATCTAGGCAAACAATAGTATCTCCAATATATTAGACAAAAAGTTATTTTTTACTATTTTTAATTTATAAAACTAGCATTTTTCATGATTCAATTTAATATATTAGCAAAGTTTTGTCAGTAAAGCTTTCTGTCAGAACTTATAAATGGACTTGTTGTATCAGGTATTATAATATGGCAAAGTAGATTTCATTTCAAGGTTCTTATTTTAAGTGGACTAACATTTAGAAAGCAAAAAATCAAAATATGCTTTGTGTTTAAAATAAGTGTTTAGCATGCACTAAAATAACATAAACCTATTTCTTCAAGAGTTGTGAAAGGATAAAACTATAATCAGATTCTACCTAAATTCCCCAAAACTCTAAATCTGTGTGGTGTAATGGTGAAATATCATGTCAGATGAGTTTTGTAGGCAATGTGTTATATCAGCATTACGGCCACACAAAATTCATTTTTTTAAATATTTTTCAAAACTATAAATAAGGATGTTTGTCACATAAGAAATGCAAAACTACTATTCTGTGTCAGGAAGAATATGCAATAAGCCCTTGAGACAATGGGTAGATCAAATAAAATCAATGTACATGTTGCTATTCATGTACCTTTCTGTGCACATTGTATAGCTTCTACAACTCTTTATAATCCTCAGATAAGGGACTGACTTCTTATTGAGAAGATTTTGTGACTTTCCTGAGATACAATAGATGGTCCACAGATGCATGAAAATTATAGCAGCATGAGCATGAGAGAACTTAGCCATGTTGAGTGTATTCCAATGACAATCTCTTAAGGAAATCCCTGGGAGTAGTTTCCTCCTCTCAAAAAATGCACTAAGAAAAATGAACAAAAGTTTTGTAGCTTTTATATGCAAGCTTTAATATGTAAATAATAAATATTTTTTAAACTAGATCAAAAATGCAAAGTAAATTGTGGCAATTTAAAACAATTCTCCCATGAAGCTTCCTTGAATTACTTATATGTCTGACTTTATCACATAATTTATCAAAATAGATCAATAATCTCTAATTCATTTATTTGTCTTTCCTGCTAGGGTACTAGTTCATAGAGGGTGGGTTTCATCTCTGATTCAACATGGTGCATTTTCAACCCCAAAGATGGTGCTTGGACACTCATTTAATGTTTATAGAATGGATTGAATAAGTAAATGTATTAATATTATATTTAAACAATGATATATATGTATGAATTTGAGTATATAAGTATCATTTTATTTCGCTAGAATTGATTCTTTTGGGGAGTTATCGTCTGGCTTATTGGTATAATTTATTGTTTTCTTTTCCTGTTTAAGAACATAAGAATAAATGTGAAACAGGCAGCATTGTATTATACATTTCAACTTTGTATTATAAAAAGAAAGGAAGAGCTTTTGACTATTTTTGTGATGATACTATTACTCCTTATTCCTAACAGTCATACTTGCAGTGAGCTAGAAAAATAATAAAAGTCTCATAGGACCATTAAAAATTAAACAATTTGATAAATCATACCATCTGACATATAAGAAAGGTTTTCAGAAATATATTTGGAAATAGTATTGGCCTTTTGTAACTATGACTGTCCTCTAAATATACATTTTCTGGCTGGAGTTTGAAATTATGTTTAAAAATGTCAGTGAATGAATGTAGAAATATTAGTATTCAATAGAAAATTATTTCTGATCATCTTGATTAGAATGATTTCAGGACATGTTTTTAATAAGCTTTAAATATCACTTAATTTTTATGAGTATTTGCACTTATTTTCAATGATTCTCTACCTTTGTACCAAGTTTTAGAAAATATTGCTCCAGGTATATGCACCTTTACTTTAAGTCTATTAATTATTTTGATAGTACATGACAAAATGAATTAAAAAATCTAAAATCAAATAAAATATCTTTAAATTTATATTCAGTTGGATTGCCTAATCTTTACTATTATAGAATAATAAACACTATCATAGGTTTGATAATTTGTTCTTTGTTTCTAGTTTGAGCTGTCACAAGTAGCAGTAATACAACTTTTTATAAAATTTATATGAAATAAGCAATAATTCTTCCCCTTAGTAGTGAGACAAAGTAAACATTTGTTTTTTATATTAAGGATGAGAGATTTGCATTAGCTTTTTTCTCCCACTCTCTTTGAAAGCAGCTACACTCTCATAAGATTGAACACATACAAGATGTGAGCAAAATATATCCCAATATTCAATATATTAATAATTCTTCATTTAAAATACTGAAGTTTAAATGCAATTTGTTTCACAAAACTTATTCCCACCATCTTCTTTCTTCTTCCTAAGTTAATTTTGATGATGTCTCTACAGATTTAGGTTCAACAATAATTTGAACTGAATTTTGTAAGTCTCTTGGCAATGAAATTAATTTTTTAAATATTTGATTCCCCCAAGCAATAATTTCATAGATATAATTGCAATTTACCACACCTATGCTATTAACATTAAAGTTAATTTTATATCATTATCCCAAGTAAAATAGTTCACAGGGTTAAAGAACTCAAAGGTTCCTACAAAACAGTATAGTGTTCATAGATTTCCATAAAACTCTGTATGTCCATAGACTTTTAAAGTCGGAAAAGGTCTCATAGATTTTATAGTTTGTCAATTTTATTATTAGTTGGAAAAAACTGCTGTGGTTCAAGAATGGCATATGGCTGGCAGAACCAGAACTATGTCTAATTTCTATTATAGTGCTCATTTTTCCATCCTTCAAGTGTTTAATATGTTATTGTATTTCTGGTAGATGCTAATCAATATACTTTCCATATATGTACATTTTGCAAATATAATACTATACAGTTGTTTATAGATTTTAAAATAATATGCCTATTTGTGCATTTACTATAACAATATATTTATATTAATTAAGATTATTATGTTAATAGCCAAAGAGTATTATTATTATTTTTAGTTTAAATATTTAATAAGATCATCTATCAAACCTCCCTTCTTATATTCAATTTAAATATACAATCACCATCATATGCATTTAGCTATTTTCCTTTTCTATTTTACTGAAAATGTTCTTACACATATTTTTAAATACCTGTTGTCCTTTCTTGGTTCACTCATTTTCTACATACAGACATCAGTATTTTAAGGTGAAATGCACATGGGAAGAATACCTGCTCATCTAGAACTTGTATTCCTGGGTTTCATAAATCAAAGACCCTGACATTTGACTTGACAGACTCTATATAAGCTGCCACTCACATTAAGACTTTTATCCTCCTTCTAGACCAACTCTTATGACTTTGAAAATATAGAAATACATGGTTCTGCCTTTTTGTAGCTTATGAATGCCCACACACTTGTGGAGCATATTGTAAGTTCTGAGAATTTTTAAGATACTTAAAATGCAAATATTTCTCTTATTTATTCAACAATATTTCTCCTGAAATAGTATCTAAGCTATAAGCCTTAAAACTAATGAAGATGCCTTTGAAATCAATGTAAACATATCCCTTTTAAACAGAGAAAAAAATAGTATGGTGAAAAAGTAAATTAGTAGTCTTAGGGTACATGTTGCTCTTTCATTCTGATGTGTATTTCTGAGATTCCTGAATTAAGTAAGGAGATGCCTATACCATGGTTTTATTTAATGTTTCTATACTAATACAAAATGTACTTTTCTCAATGTACTAATTTCCCTGACTGCTGTAACAAAGTACCACAAACTGGTGGTATAGAACAAGAGACATTTTTTTTTCCATCATAGTTCATGAGCCAGAAGACTAAAATCCAACCTTCAGCATGGCTGGATGTGAATCTGTTTTATGACTCTCTGCTAGCTTCTGATGGTTACTGGTAATCCCTGACACTCACTGGCTTATAGTTGCATCACTTTAACTTCTGCCACTTTTGTCACATGGACTTTCTTGTTGTGTCTCCCCATATCTGTCCTTTTCTTATAAGAAAACTGGTCCTTGAATTTAAAGTCCACTCTAATCCATTATGACTTGACTTTAACTGACTACATCTGCGAAGATCTTATTTCTGAGTAAGATCACAGTCTGAGGTTCTTGGTGGACAAAAATTCAGAGTGAGGGGCATTGTTTAGCCCATTACACTTAGGCTTTCTATCAAAGATTTTTTTCTAATTATTGATGGTATAATCCATGTGGAACTTAGTGACCAATTAATTAAATGTTATTCTCTATTCTGGGATGTGTTATAATATGTTAGAGTATTGGTATTTCTGTTTATAAGCATGGAAAATAATAATTTCCAAACACATTATAGGTCTTAATTATATCATGCAAAGTAGGAATTTATAATTGTTTTGGACTAATGATGTTTAATAACTTATATGGATATCATTAGAATAAGAACAATGACCATGTTTGCTAATAATCTGTGTCCTATCCTCCTATCTAAAAATTCTGTGATTCATATATGTGGTTCATAGAGGGGATGAACTAGAGTTATAGATCAAAAAGCTATAGACTATGGGTAAGTTTGATCTATGTACATAGTTATTTTGGCCAGCAAAATAATGTGATTGTCTTTACATGAGATTTGTACCATCTATTTAATAACAGTCCTTATCCCTTCTTAAAATTTCATGTTGGCTACTTCATATTTAGAACTTTAGAGGCCCCTGAATACATGTAAGTTTGTGGCTCTACAGTTTTCCAACTGCATCATCTCATGATTCATAAATCATTGATTACTTTAATAATGATAAAGTCACAATATATGACTAGTTTATCGCATTTGACAATGTTATTAATTCATTTGATTCTTTAAAGAACAGCTATTTAATAGGTATAAAATATAATTATACTGCAATCTCTTTCTTACTGCTTGGAGTACCGTTATGCATTAAGTGGACATCTGCATTTAGCTTTTTAGTATGACTTCTAAGTTATTTCTTTGAGAGGTTAAAACCAATTCAACTCCTATCAGTGGACATGAGTAGTCACAATTGCCTGGGCCCAAGGACACTCATGTAAATCAAATATTAATTTTATCTCTGTAAGGTGCCATTAAAACAGCAATAAGCTGTCAGCTTTGTGAAGACAACATACATTTAAATATTCTTTTTTATATCATTGGCCTTCTGCTCACTAGAGAAATTTCTATTCAGGAGCATTTTAACAGCTAATGTCTGTCTTCCTTTGATGTCTTCAAATTAACACCCAGTACTACGAAAAGTCTTAACTAGGGCTGACACACAGGCCAGTAGTTAGATATCTATATTCTAAATGCTAATACAATAGAATATTATATTTATAGATAGGCTTTACATATAAAGGTAATCTAAGATGTAGAAATCTCCTTTAAGGAAGGAAGGAATCCTGCATACCACAAAAGATTCTTGTGATCTAGCTGAAGAAACAAATGACTATCAAATATTTATTAAATTATAGTTGTGGTAAGTGCTATAATAAAATTACATTATTCATGAGAAGACCTTCTTCTGGTAGAGGGCTTTAAAAAAGCCTTTCTGGAAAAGGACAGTACTTTTTAAAAATTTGATTTAAATAGAGAACACATGCTCAATGCAGGGATGAAGAATCTGGGGAGTTACTCTTAATATACCAGACTTCTCTGTGTCACTGAGCCTTTTGATTGCCTGTGTCCTTGAAGGTTTTGGTAGAGTTTGATACCAGGTAAGAAACCACTGATCATGATGTCTGTCTTCACACTCCCTGACAGAATAAAATCAATTCCTTTCTGGAAATAGATATCATAATCCAGAACTTCTATAATATTTTATAGACAATCTCCAACATTCAAACAAAATTATTAGGCATATTAGGAGACAGAAATACATGACTGGAAAAAACAAAAAGGGGAAATTTTATACAGATTTATAGGAAATATATCTATATACACATTATATAATAATGAAATAAAAAATGAAGTTTTCAATACATTTAAGAAAATATATGACAGGATTGACTATTTTCTAAGAGAATTGGGAAAATAAAACACTTAAATTCAGTGAGCAAACGTGAGCTTTATAATAGAATATGTGGATGGAAAGAGATGATGAGTGACTGGAACACATATTGGTAAAAGTTATCCAGTCTGGAACAAGGGTAAAAGAAATGACAGAAACTCAAGAAAAGTGCAAAAAACATTTAGAACAAAATCACACACATATGGCAGCATGCCCAACACTCTTGATAAATGCAAATAAAGGATAAAGGTAATTAGGTACATCACAATAAACTGACTGAAAACTTAAGATAAAGAGAAAAATCTTAAAAGTAGCCAAAGATAAAACACAGGTTAACTTTAAAGATGCAACAGAAAGAATGACTAGATGATTTCCACAAAGTAAAAGTGGGAAGAAGTGGGCTGTATTTCAGAGTTCTAAAAGAAGATAACCACTAGCATAGAATACCATATTGAGTGAATTTTTTTTTCAAAAGCTGGGTAAAGAGAAGCATTTTCTGACAAGGAAGAAGGTTGAGAGAATTTGTTATAACCAACTAGTCCTAAAAGGAATACTCAAGAGTGTACTTCAAGAAGAAGGAAGATGTTTTTAGAAAGAAGCTTGAAAATGCAGCATGAGATAAACAGATTTGCAAAGGGTAAACATGATTACTTAAACCACAATATTGGCAGAATGAAAGGCTAGTGACATTTTGTGAAATACAAAATATATGTACAATTAAGTCCATTAATTTCCTGCAAAGGAGAAAAGGTAAATAAATGTAAAAAGTTTTAAAAAATTAGCATTGTTTTAGAAATGGTAAAATGTTTAACTTAGAATAGATGGTAATTAGTCAAAGATAAGTTGTTATTGCTTATATACCCACTGAAAAAAATTATAAACTATGAGTAAAATTTAATAGATAAGGAAGATGCAGAAATATTAATTTAAAAAGTTAAGATAGAAGAAAACAGAAGAAAAACAGCTAGTATAAACAAAAAGCAAATAATAAAATGATAGCAGTAAAATCAGTAATTACAACAAATATAACTATACTACAAATGCCAGTAAAAGACAAATATTGTTAGCTCTCTAAAATATTATAGTGCTACGTACATAAAAGGCAATGAATAAGTACTTATCAATAATAACCTTAAACGTAAATGGACTAAACGCTCCAATCAAAAGACATAGAATAGCTGATTGGATAAGAAAACATGACCCACACATATGCTGTCTACAAGAGACCCACCTCAGGATAAAAGGTCTGCACAGGTTGAAAGTGAAGGGCTGGAAACAAATTTTCCAAGCAAATGGACAGGAGAAAAAAGCCGGGATAGCAACACTCATATCTGACAAAATAGACTTCCAAAGAAGATCCATAAAGAGAGACCCAGAAGGTCATTTCATAATACTCAAGGGAAGAATTCACCAAGAAGACATAAACATAGTAAATATATATGCACCCAACATAGGAGCACCTAAATACATAAAGAAAATCTTAGAGGACTTCAAGAAAGATATGGACAGCAACACAATTATTGTGGGGGATTTTAACACCCCTCTATCAAAAATAGACAGATCTTCCAAACAAAACATCAACAAAGATATTGTGGCATTGAACAATACCCTAGACGAACTGGGCTTTACTGATATTTACAGAACCCTCCATCCCAAAGAAGCTAATACACATTTTTTTCAAATGTACATGGAACATTTTCAAAGATTGACCACATGATAGGACACAAAACAAGCCTCAACAATTTCAAAAAAATTGAAATCATACCAAGCAATTTCTCGGATCACAAGGGACTGAAACTAGAAACCAACCACAAGGAAAAAACCCAAAACACTCAAATTCATGGAGATTAAACAGCATGCTATTAAACAATGAATGGGTCAAGAATGATATTAGGGAAGAAATCAAACGGTTTTTGGAAACAAATGAAAACGAACTCACAACAACCCAAAACTTAAGGGACACAGCCAAGGCAGTCCTGAGAGGGAAGATCATAGCGATACAGGCCCACCTAAAAAAGTTAGAAACATTTCAAACAAACAACCTAACCCTACGTCTAAAAGAACTCGAGGAACAACAACAAAGACAGCCCAGAGCAAGCAGAAGGAAGGAAATAACCAAGATCAGAGCAGAATTAAATGACATAGAGACTAAAAGCACAATTCTAAAGATCAATGAATCCAAGAGTTGGTTCTTTGAAAAGATAAACAAAATCGACAAGACTTTAAGCAGACTCATCAAGAAAAAAAGAGAGAAAACCCAAATAAACACAATCAAAAATGAAAGAGGAGAGATTACAACAGATACCACAGAAATACAAAGGATTGTAACAAATTACTACAAAGAGCTGTATGCCAAGAAATTTGAAAACCTAGATGAAATGGACAAATTTCTAGAAAAATATAACCGTCCAAAACTCAATAAAATGGAAGCAGAAAGCCTCAACAAACCAATAACAGCAAAAGAAATCGAAGCAGTAATCCAAAAACTCCCAACACACAAAAGCCCTGGACCAGATGGTTTCACAGGAGAATTCTACAAAGCATTTAAGGAAGAACTAACACCTATCCTTCACAGACTATTTCAAAAAATCCAAAAAGATGGAAGACTACCAAACTCTTTTTATGAGGCCAACATCATCTTAATCCCAAAACCAGATAAAGACACAACAAAGAAAGAAAACTACAGGCCAATATCGCTGATGAACATTGACGCTAAAATCCTCAACAAGATACTGGCAAACCGCATCCAACAATACATTAAGAAGATCATACACCATGACCAAGTTGGATTCATTCCAGGTATGCAAGGATGGTACAATATACGCAAATCAGTAAATGTAATACATCACATAAACAAAAGCAAAGACAAAAACCACATGATCATATCAATAGATGCAGAAAAAGCATTTGATAAGGTACAGCACCCATTTATGATAAAAACACTCAGTAAAGTGGGAATAGAGGGAGCATTCCTCAACATAATAAAGGCCATATATGAGAAACCTACAGCCAACATTATACTCAATGGGCAAAAATTAAAATCTTTTCCACTAAGAACAGGAACAAGACAAGGATGTCCACTTTCACCACTTCTATTCAATATAGTACTGGAAGTTCTAGCCACAGCAATCAGACAAGAAAAAGAAATAAAAGGCATCCAAATCGGAAAGGAGGAAACAAAACTGTCACTGTTTGCAGATGACATGATAGTGTACATAGAAAATCCTATAGACTCCACCAAAAAATTGCTTGACCTAATAAATGAATTTGGTAAAACAGCGGAATACAAAGTCAATATCCAGAAATCAAAGGCATTTCTGTACACCAACAATGAAACAGCAGAAGCAGAAATCAAGAAAAAAATCCCATTTGAAATAGCAAAAAGGAAAATAAAATACCTAGGAATAAACCTAACCAAAGAGGTAAAAGACCTGTATTCAGAAAACTACATAACACTGAGGAGAGAAATCAAGGAAGACACAAACAAATGGAAACATATACCGTGTTCATGGATTGGAAGAATTAATATCATTAAAATGTCCATACTACCAAAAGCAATCTACACATTCAATGCAATACCTATTAAAGTACCAATGGCATATTTCGCAGACATAGAACAAACACTTCAACAATTTATATGGAACCATAAACGACCCCGAATAGCTGCTGCAATTTTGAGAAAGAAGAGTAAAGTAGGAGGAATCACAATACCTGACACTAAACTATACTACAAGGCCACTGTAATCAAAACAGCCTGGTACTGGCATAAAAACAGGCACATGGACCAATGGAACAGAACAGAGAGCCCAGAAATAAACCCAAGCCTCTACGGTCAATTAATATTTGACAAAGGAAGCAGCAACATAAAATGGAATAAAAATAGCCTCTTCAACAAATGGTGTTGGGAGAACTGGACAGCTACGTGCAAAAAAATGAAACTCGAGCACCAACTTACACCTTGTACAAAAATAGATTCAAGGTGCATAAAAGACTTAAATATAAAGCGTGACACCATTAACGTCCTAGAACAGAACGTAGGTAGGAAAATCTCAGATATTTCACACAGAAACTTTTTTACTGACTTGTCTCCTAGAGCAAGGGACATAAAGGAAAGAATAAACAAATGGGACCTCATCAAAATTAAAAGCTTTTGCACAGCTAAGGAAAACAGTATCAAAATAAAAAGAGAACCAACTGTATGGGAAAACATATTTGCTAATGATACCTCAGACAAGGGTTTAATCTCCAAAATATATAAAGAACTTACACGACTCCACTCTAAGAAGACAAGTAACCCAATTAAAAAATGGGCAAAGGAGTTGAACAGACAATTCTCCAAGGAGGACATACAGAAAATCCAAAGACACATGAAGCGATGTTCAATATCGCTAGCCATCAGAGAGATGCAGATTAAAACCACAATGAGATACCACTTCACACCAGTCAGAATGGCCATCATAAACAAAGCAACAAACAACAAGTGTTGGAGAGGATGTGGAGAAACGGGGTCCCTAGTGCACTGTTGGTGGGACTGCAGACTGGTACAACCATTATGGAAAGCAGTTTGGAACTTCCTCAGAAAACTAAAAATGGATCTGCCTTTTGACCCAGCAATTCCATTGCTGGGACTCTATCCTAAGAACACTAAAACACCAATACAAAAGAACCTTTGCACCCCGATGTTCATAGCAGCGCAATTTACAATAGCTAGGTGCTGGAAGCAACCTAGATGCCCATCAGTAAATGAATGGATCAAAAAACTATGGTACATTTACACAATGGAATTCTATGCAGCAGAAAGAAAGAAGGAGCTCATACCCTTTGCAACAGCATGGATGGAGCTGGAAAGCATTATGCTAAGTGAAACAAGCCAGGCAGTGAAAGACAAATACCACATGATATCACCTTTAACAGGAATCTGAACAACAAAACAAAACAAAACAAAAAACTAGCAAAATATAACCAAAGACACTGAAATAGGGGATAGTCTCACAGTGGCCAGAGGGGAGAGAAGAGGGAATTTCAGGGGGGAATGGGTAGGGATTACAGGAACAAATTTGGAGGACACATGGACAAAAACAAGGGGTGGGGGGTAATGGGGGGAAGGGGGGAGGGTTGGGTGGAGGGGCTGGAACGGGAGTAGGGGGGAGGAAACTGTACTTGAACAATGATTGAAATAAAAAATAATAATAATAATAAAAAATAAAATAAAAAATAAAATATTATAGTGCTTATAGTAAAATTAAAAATTCACTGAATGCTTGGATACAAGAAAGTTTAGATATGTAGAAATTCCACAAATATCTAGATTAAGTAATACACTTTCAAATACATGAAGTCTTTATAATAAGAATGTAAATATGTGTATGTATTTATATGTTTAACCTAGTACATAAAACACATCAAAATTAGTGGGATGAACTAACACCATACTTCAAAATATTTTGTGTTTTTTAGTGGATATATTGGGAACAAAAATATTGAAAATCGATCTAAATATATATATGTTTACATGAATTAAGAAAAAAGCTAAGAAATCACCTCTCTTTAATATAGAAGGAAACACTAAAAATAAGGGCAAAAATGCATGAAACAAAACAAATGCACAATGTAGAAAATCAACAATGCTTATGGCTTTAAAAAAAAAATTAGTAAAACTGATCAACCCCTTAGATCGTAAAGGAAATGTCACTACAGAGCTTGCAGAAGTCAAAGGGAAAGATCGATATCATGAAAAATATTTTACTAATTAACTAAAATTTAGATGGAACAGAAGACTCATATAAAGACAACATGCCAAAACATAATGAGGCAGGAATAGGAAATTTGCATAGTAATATACTTAGTAAAGCTATGGAACACATGATTGAAAACCTTCGCACAAGGAAAGGTGACTTTTTTCAGAGAAGTTTTTCTAAACATATTAGCCTAAACCTAGATGAGTTTTTCAGTGGATTTTTATAAGAAGTAATGCCAATTTAGAAAAAAACTTTAAAAGAGAAAGAATTTTATATCTCATTTTATAAGCCAACATAATTTTGATTCCAAATCTTAACAATAATATGATTATAAAATTATAGGCCAGTCTCTTTTAAGAAATAGGTGCAAAAGGTATTGAAAATTTAGTCATTTGAATTCAACAATATAAGAAAAGGAAAACACAAGTGAAGCTCAATTTACTCTTGAATCATAATATTAATTTACCATTTGAAAAAATCAACCAATTTGTTTTCTTACATTTATAAAATTAAGGTGAAAATTTTATTTTATTATATTCACTAACCATTCATGATAAAATAAATTCTCCTAGAAACCTAGAAGTCAAAGAAAATATTCTGCAGGTGATAGAGTACATATACCAAATTTATAGCAAACATCCTACTCTATAGTCTTTCCCCTGAGATTGGAATTGAAACCAAAATGCCCAAGGACCACAATTATTTTGAACATGCCCTGGAGACCATGGTAGTATTATGCAGAGAAGAAAACAAAGTCTGAGGTTCTAAGAGTGATCTTCCTTAAAAAAAAATCTGATTAAATCATTCCCTTGTTCAAAACCACTCACTGGATAAAAGTTAAGCTCCTTATCTATTGTATAAGGCCACTCCTGATCTGGTGATCATCCACTTCTCTTGACACTCTAATCAAACCCTCATCCCCTATGATCTAGCCAGGTATACTGAAGAGGAAGTTAAAGCACGTAGAGTGTGATCCACTTCTGTGATTACTCTGGATACATCACCAGTGAAGAGAAAAAAGGCAGATGAACCAGGCTAAATTTGGCAACATGATTACTGGGCCTCAGGTAAATGGACAAATAACATTTATAAAGAGAAGATCTTTCATTTTTGAAATGTTTTTAACATTAGGTGTCCTTGTTTAAGCATTTTTTATAGCAATTAAAATGTAGAGTCTATGCTTTTATGACTCAGGCTCCCTAGAAAAGTTCATATAAATTAAAGCATAAAACAAAGATTTTTCTGGGGAAAAGCCCTGAACAGACACTTCTTCAAGGAGGACATACAGAAGGCCAATAGGCATATGAAAGGATGTTCAATATCACTAGTCATTAGAGAGATGAAATTGAGGTACCACTTCAATGAGGTACCACTTCACACCAGTCAGAATGGCCCTCATTAATAAATCAATGAACAACAAGTGCTGGCAAGATTGTAGAGAAAAGAGAAACCTCATACACTGTTGGTAGGAATGCAGACTGGTGCAGCCATTGTGGACAACAGTATGGAATTTCCTCAGAAAACTGAAAATGGGACTCCCTTTTGATCAGCATTTCTGTTGGTATTATACCCCAATAATCCCAAAACACAAATTTAAAAGAACCTATGTACCCCTATGTTTATAGCAGCATTATTTACAATAGCCTAGTCCTGGAAGCAATCTAAGTACCCACCAGTAAATCAGTGGATCAGAAAAACCATGGTACCTTTACACAATGGAATACTATGCAGCAGAAAGAAGGAACTCCTACCCTTCACAACATCATGAATGGAACTGTAGCATATTATGCTAAGTGAAATAAGCCAAGTGGAGAAAGACAAATATGACCCCACCTATAAGTGAAACCTAATCAACAGAACAAATGAATGAACAAAAAAGAAAACTGTACATGAACAACAATTAAAAATTTTTAAAAAAGAACCAAAGACGTGCAAATAAAGAACAAACTGACAGTGACCAGAACAGGGGGAGGGGGGATAATAGGAGGAAGTAAAGGAACATGTATATAGGACCCATGGAAAGGACAATGGGGTGGAAATTGTCTTTTGGAGCAGAGGTTGGACAGGGCAAAGGAGAGCAATGCGGGGAAATGGGGACAACTGTAACTGAACAACAGTAAAAAAATAAATTAAAAAAAAAACAAAGATTTTTTCATAAACTAATCTCTCCCCATACAGTGAAATAATGGCCTATGGAATTCATTTAATGATTTTGTCTACACTGGGCCTGAAAGTGCATGTCTAGTGCAGGAATTGATAATTTGGGAACCTAACATCGATGATTCAGACCTTTCTGCTGGACAGCCCTTTACTCATTCATTGTAGGCACTGTTATTAACGCTTAGAATATGTTATTAACACAGAAGATAAGATCTTTGCTATTTTTTTCATGGATCTTTCACCTGGAAGAGGTGAAAATAAACAGTTAACTAAAAACAAGATAATTCCAAATGGTGTTAAATATTAGAAGATAATTAGAGAGTGCTTGTGGTAAGGAATATGTTAGATACAAACAACAGTGACTGGGCATTTTAAATAATGACTTCTGAGCAAATATTTCAATAGTACTTCTGTGAGATACTTAAAATTGTCTGAATAAGGGTTGAAAGAGGTGACAATTACAGGAGAGCTGGCAAAGCTCTGTGATGGATATGATACGAAAGAGTATTCAAAGCTAATTCTGGGGTTTTAGATTGAGCAATTGTGTAAATGGTAAGATTATTAACTGAAATTAGTAGATTTAGGGAGAATGATTGTTGGGATTGAAGGGGGATGACAAGTTATTTGACACTAAGTTTAAGATGCCTAACCATCATATAAGTGGAGATCTGGAGTAAGAACTTGGATGTATGCGTCTGGAGTTCAGGGGAGCATTCTGATCTGAAGTTATTAATTTGAGTCATCATTATATATATACTATTGGAAGCAACGAGAGGGATGAAATTAACCAGGTACCAATGTTTAGATGAACAAGAAAGTAGGGCCAAAGATTGAGTGCTGGGTCATTCAAACATTTAAAATATGAGAAAAAACAGGGCACTGTGATATGCTAGAAGACAAGTAAGAGGCATGTTTTAAGGAGGGAAATAAATTATGACAAGTTCTGAAAATTGTAAATGAGGACCAGGAATAGTTAGACTTGGCAAATTGAAAGTTGGCAACCTTGCAGAGTTGTTTTAAAGAGTCCTGAGGAAAAAAAAATATGTAATTGGAATGTGATCAAGAGAAAATGGGAGGTGAAGCTAGCTGAGAAGGAATTATTATACATTGCTTCAGCTGCAAAGGGCTGCAGAGAAGTGAAGCAGCCACTGGGGAGAGCACTTGCATTATGTCTACATGTTAATAGCAATGATCCCTTGAAGTGGTAATATTGTCAGTAGATTAGAGAAGGTGAACATTAGGAGAACAAACAGCCTTCTGTTCAAAATAATTGGAGGGAGATCCAAGATACAAGTTAGAGTTTAGGTTGAAGAGAGAAGTCACTGGAGGTCATTGTTCACCAAAGAAAAATTCAACTAAAGGAGAGACATGCATGTACACTTATTAGTAGGAAAATATGGTAGATATCTTCTGATCTCCTCAATTTCCTAAGATAATTAGGGAAAAAAGTCATGACTTGAGTGGAACAAGTACACTAGGGTACTGTGAAAAAATAGTGACAGAAGAAAAGACACTTAAAAAATGCTTTGATTAGATGGAACATTTCCTGGGGAGCTCCATTAGTTTTGCCAGCCAGTGCTGAGAACCAATTTTAGATTGGGACACTAAAGTGAAACCAATCATCATATTTACATATTCTCTTATATGGTATAGACAGCAAATCAGAAAAATCTAGTTAAACCAGAATTGTCTTTGCCAGCAGAGTGCAATTGAAGAAGACAGGGATAAGAAAGCAAAGTGTAGGAAGGGTTGAAATGAAAAATAATCAAGATAGGGAGACAATGACAGCATGAAGGAGGTGCTGGACAAAGAAAATATTATAGGGACATTAAACACTGATGTGATGGACGCAATAGGGGAAATAAACTGATCTAAAAATAAGAACCTGTGGTCAAGGAGTAGGATGATTGTTATAAATATTTTAGGTCGGGGACAAGGATTCTCTAACAGGGCACCAAGGGTATTTCAGACTGGAAAATTCCCCATTGTGTGTAAATTACCAGCACATTGTAGACTAGCTTCATTGGCCCCAACACAGCAGTTGCCAGAAGAATCCTTCCATTACAATAGTGAAATACCATTAACATATGTTCAAACCTCTCCTGAGGTTATATTCCAGTTGAAAACTCTGGTGCGTGGACATGGTGGGTCTATGTATCCACCTCATGGGAGTAGCAGAGTCATTGAGAACTACTTCCCTCCTTAGATTGTCATGCACTCTTTCCATGTCTATTAACTGTTAGCCTTAAAATGTTAAGAACCAAATCTGTCTTTTCTGTTTTATGTCTAGCACAATGTCTAATCACAGAAGTCACTCAATGTCATTATGAATGAATTTAAAGAATGATTGAACCTGTTTGCCCTTCTTTGCTTCTGTATTTGGCTGCATATCCTGCAAATGTTTTTTCATGAATGATTGGATAATTTACTTCCTTAATGAGGAATTAATAACTGTATAATTTCCATTTTTAATGCTAAAGAGAAACTCTTCACTATCTTTTTATCTAACATAGACTTCTAAGAATGTTTGCCTTAATTCACACAGTTAATTTTTTGTAAGATTGAGTACTTTCAGATGAACACATGCTCTCTTTCACAAGTCCCTACACATCCTTGTTTCTTTTTTTCCATTTGTTTCTTTTTTCTTTTTTTAATTGTTCAAGTACAGCTGTCTCCATTTCCCCCCCACCACTGCCCTCCACCCCAGCCATCCCCACCTTCCATCCTCAATCCTACTCTGCTTTGGCTTTTTCCATGTGCCCTTTGTATGTATTCCTTGACAACCCTTCCCCCTAATCCCTGTTTCTTTACATCAGTCCTGCTTCTTCATTCATTCATTCATTCATTTACATTACCTCTATGGCCCTTTAGGTATTTGTGTTTGAGATTCCTGATGTAGTCTAATTTCGGTTTGTATTTGGCCTAACTGAAAGGAATATCTGATATGTAGTGGGCACAAAATAAATATTAACTGTAAACACTATTCATTTTATTTTATTTATTTTTCTTACAAATAAAAAAATTCTTAATAGAATATAATACTACTAAAGTTCCAGATGCATAGAAATATGTGTTCTTACTTAAAAAAAAATAGATCTTTTGCTATAGTGAACAACACTTAAATGCTTGATATTTTATTTTTAAACTATAGTTTCTAATTTATATGAATATAAGCCATAGTTATAGACTTTAACATATTAAATATGCATTAGAGATATTATTAACTTTAGTTTGCTTTTTAATAAGAATATATTTTTAAATTCTTTGAATGTCCTTAAAATTCCATAAACTAGAGTAACTTGGATTTTCAACATCTATTGCTTTCAGATTTCCCTTCTTTTTATTCTATTAAGCTATAATCAGGTTCTGTCTTGCTGATTTCTACTCTAAGTCCAAAATATTACAAGAATTAAAAAGCATCTGATCTATATAATTCCACATATATTGCAATATTATAATGTGTCCTGATAGGCTTACCTAAATATCAGGTGATTTTTGCAATACCTAGTCCAACAATGTTTCACAAAATACATTTGACAAAGTAAAATGAGATTAAGGGTGAAAAGGAAGACAAGAAGAAGGCACTAAGTTTTAATCTCACATAATGTTTTAATTTGTACTTAATGTTTTCATGACATTATTTTAGATGCTTTTTATGTGGTTAAGCAGTTCTGTTCCTAATCCTGCATTTTAATATATAAAATCAAAGAGCTTTTTTTATTTGTCATAAAATTATTCTCTAATTGATGGAAAAAATGAATAAAGTTATTTAAATCAATATGAACTTGTATGAAGTTTCACTAATTATTGAAATAACTTTGGAATAAAATAAAATTATCCATGCAGTAGGCAATGAATTTATACTTAGTATCACCATGACATCACAGGTGTTATATTAGCCACAAAGGAACTCTTGGGAGCAATCCAAACTTGGTAAGAATGAACAGGATTACTACTTTAAAGGGGAGATGAAGCCAAATATCTGGTATATAACTCTGATTCAGTCTATAATAATGTGTCAGTATTTATCTGCTATTTTTATAGATAGCAGATATTATATTTATAGACTCTATTTTTATAGTTATATTTTTGACTCTATTTTTAGTCTTCTTTCTTTCTCAAAGAAAGCTGAATTTTAGAACTGGTCAAGTTTTTTTCTTCTTCTCTCTCTCTTTCTCTCTATCAAAAGAAAAAACGACTATTTTTAGGCTTTAGGTATTTGTGTCATTAAACCCATGTGACAAAACCTATCTTGAAAGGAAACTTAACTGATAGAATGGTTTTCAAACTGTATGTGGGTATTTCTTTAATTCCAGAATAATACAACAATCAGGTCTCTAAAACCTCTCAAAGTGGCTGCCTGCCAAGCTGTAAGCACACAACCCCTTAAAGATGTCCCTTGATAATCAGGGATTGCTGTCTGCCATAACAAAGGGGTTCTTGGCAAAAGATTCTTCCAATTTATGGGGCTTTGTGAGCCACAGCCTTGGGCTCTGTCAGAGTAGTAGTTTGAGCATCTGCCATACCAGATAGCCCAGGATTTCCATGGGCAACAATATGTCCCTGCCTAGGCAAGCACTGTGGCATGAAGGAGTGCCAGGAAACTCCCACAAGGCTGTAAGGCTAGGGCATCAGTTGCCAGGCTGACAACTGTGGTTGCCAGCATCAAACAGTTGATGGTAAAGCACTACTACAAAGATATCTTATGAAAATTTGTAAATATATCTGCATTTGAAACATCTCTGTACTGTCATATATTCTTTATTTTTTAAGATTTTATTTATTTATTTTTAGAGAGATTGGAATGGAGGGAGAAAGAGAGGGAGAGAAACATCCATGTGTGGTTGCCTCTCATGCACCCCCTACTGGGAACCTGGCCTGAACCCAGGCATATGTCCTGACTGGGAATTGAACCAGTATCCTTTTGGTTCACAGGCCAGCACTCAATTCACTGAGCCACACCAACCAAGGCCCATCACGTAATCTTTATATAACCTCTGGGTCATCAAATAGCCAGAAGAAATCAAAGTACTTAGAACTGGGGTTGAGCATTAGCTAGTTCTACACTAGAGCACACCTAAATTTCTGTTATCCAATATTACTCTTTTAATATTAGCTACTATTACTGACAATGTGTCAAATATTTGATTCCATATTAAATGCCTTACATAAATTACATTTTGTATTCTTCATAGCTTCCTATGCAAAGCAATAATCAACTTAAAAGTTGTGAAATTGAAATTAAGACAGCTCAAGACATTTACTCAGGGTCCAGGTTAGTGGGTAGGAGAGCTGGAATTTGCATGTGGGTTTTCTAATATCAAAGCTGCTCTGTGTCACCACCCATCTAGTGGATTTGCAATTTTTATTCTAATTCTCAGGGATCATTGGGGGCTTAAAAGACTTTCTATATTGTTCTAGAATTCTGAGTCTAGGCTTATTAAGGAGACTTTGACTAGAATTAAAATGAGTTCTGATTTTTTTAAATAATTCTTGGAACATTAAGGATGTTGGGTTTATATTACTCAGGATTATTTTCTTTTAACTCTTCTTAACTTTAGATAAGCCTACCGATGCTTCCATATCACGTGTCAGGATTAGACATTATAAAAGTCAATTACTTAAAGAAAGGATTTAGAAGAACATGGTGCAATTAAATGTATATTACAACTGGCTTTAATAACGACATAAAAAAAGAATTTGGAATCTACCTTATGTTAGTATAATACTGTTTACCCATGAAAAACATTTACTATATAAAACATGGATATAGCCTATGTCATGAATAAATATAGCTATATAATTTTCACCACTTTGGATGCAAACTGTCATATGCAGTGAGAGAGACACAAGGCTGAGAAGCCCTGTTAGGGCACAGACACACAGACAGACTCACATCACGGCCCAGGGGAATTTCTTCTTTTCTCTTCCAGAATACTAAGTTAAATAAAGTGGATATTTTTTTGAGAAAGTTAAGTTTATTGTGGAAGTGATTTTTTATAAGGATATGAGAGTTCACTTATTCATTCCTCAGTCTAAATGTGTCTTTTGTAGTACATTTTCTTTTTTATATGAAAAATATAGACATTTATTGAAGAATACAAGAAACATTGTACATAGGACAATGAAGCCTCAGTCCCCTTCAAAGTACGCACCTTGGGACCTCACGCAGTTCTCTCAATCTCTATCAGCTGCCTCATTGTATTTTCCTGAATCTCATCAATGGTCTAAAATGTCTTACCTTTCAAAGATGATTTTAGTTTGGGGAAAAGCCAGAAATCGCAGGGCATCAAATTTGGGCTGTAAGGAGGCTGAGTCACCTGGGTGATTTGATGTTTCATGTGCATTCCGGAAATGGATAGAATGATATACTTAAACACAAGTAGGGAAACCTCTAGGTAGTATATGTGCTACATAAGTGCAGTGTCAGAATAGGTTTCCTGAAATTTCTGAGATGATATAAAGAAATTATAACTGATATGAACATTTCAGGGACAAATGGGTTCTACAAAGGCATTAGTGGCAGAATCATTTTACCAGTTTGGCTCATACTCCTAAAATAATTGCAGGAATTAATAGTTCACTGTAAAACTCTATAATGATTGCAGAAAGTGTAGAATTGGATAGGAGATAGAATTTGTGACCTTACATCTGGCACAGAGCTCTAAAAACCCTTGGAATTTCCTAAGTGATGAGACAGATATAAAGATGTTCTTTTATGTTAATTAGAAAAATTTAGAAAGTCTTTAAGCATGGGGCTGGTTACCAGAGAAGCCAGCCATGTGATTAGAAATTTGGAGCATTCTGTTCCACCTACTTTACCTCCATAGAGGGGGAGAGGGATTGGTAGGTGGGTCAGTTGCTAATGGTCAGTGATTTAATTAATTATGTCCATGTAATGAGGCTCCATTAAAAAACCCAAATGTACAGGATTCGGAAAACTTCTTGGTTGGTAAACAGATGGAGATACAAGGAGCTAATGAGCCTGTAAAGAACGTAGAAGCTCTGTACTTCTCACATACCTTACCCTATGTATCTCTTTCATCTGGCTGCTTCTGTATTGTATTATTTTATAATTTAAACTTGTGATCTAGTAAGTAAAATGTTTCTCTGAATTCTATGAGTCACACTAGTAAATTAATCAAGCCTAAGGAGGGCGTCATGGAAACCCTCCATCTACTGACACAGGTCAGAAGCACAGGTAACTGGCAACCTGAGCCTATGATTAGTGTCTGAAATGGGGGAAGGGTGGCAGCCTTGAAGGACTGCCCTTAACCTGTGGAATCTGGTACTATCTCTAGGTAAATAGTGTCAGAATTGAGTTAAACTGTAGGGTACCCAGTTTGTGTCCTGAGAATTATCTGTTTGTATGGGAAATCCTTCCCCTTCTGCCAATCATACACTTACGGGAATTTGGTGAACGGAGTAAGAGTTCCCTTACGCATAAAATGCCCAATAATTTTCAATTTGCTGCCACTAGGCTGCTCTGTTTAAAAGATGCTTCTAGTTCTCTTTCAATATTTGTGTCCTCTCTGTGATGCTCTTATTTTAAAACTGAACACATTTTGAGACTTTGTTTTTATTCCAGGACTTTGATTTTTATAAATGAAATACAGGCAAAATTTTGAGGTGCTGAGGAAGCTTAGTCCAAGGTTTCTGATTTCAACTGCCCCTTCTCTTTTCTGTTCTTTTTTTTTTTTTTTTTTTAAGATTTTATTTATTTATTTTTAGGGAGGGAAGGGGGGGATAGAGAGAGAGAGAGAGAGAGAGAGAGATTGAGAGAGAGAGAGAGAGAAACATCAATGTGCGGTTGCTGGGGTTATGGCCTGCAACCCAGGAATGTACCCTGGCTGGGAATCGAACCTGGGACACTTTGGTTCCCAGCCCCCGCTCAATCCACTGAGCTATGCCAGCCAGGCTCTTTTCTGTTCTTATGCTCTATTTTTAAATATAACTCACACTTTTTTCATCCCTATGTTGAAAGCAGACTTATTTCCAACACTCCAACCCCTGTCCCCACCCCACCCCCACACCCCTCATGTAGTTTGTTAGAAAGGTCTGTTGGCTATATCTTAAAACATACCCTGTATCATTATTAGTCCTTACTGCTTTTTTTTTCTTATTATTTTCTCACTGCTTTTTGTAATGCCCTCTTAACTAGCCTCCCCACTTTCACTATTTCCTCTACTGTGTAATATCCACACAGAAGTCAGATCATGCCCATTTGTTCAAGATCTTATAATGCTTCAGATTTTTTCCTCAGATTGATGTCCAAAAGCCTTATAATGGCCCATAGAGCACTGCCCCTCATAATCTGCTCAGAACTCTGAAAGCAAGCATTATGAACATCTTTACATCATTGAAGTTAGGGTTTAATAGTGACCACTAATTCCTATTTTTTACCTCTTTTGGGACATTGAGGACAGGTATTTCTATTCTCTAACAAAGGCATAATAGAGCATGTAAACACAGTTTCTGGACAAAGATAAATTTATCATGGGAATTTGACAAACTGAAGGGTTTTATATTTGCAATATATAAAATTTATTATTGGGAAGGGAAAGGCAGTTGCTGATATAAGTTGCATAATAGTCACAGGTAATTAAATATATTGTTTTCCTCTCTCCTAAGAAAAGGGGGGAAAGGAATTAATCAGTACAAAGTGTTTTCAGAGTGGTAAATGTCTATTTGACCTAGTGTCTTTATAACATTAAAAATTTCTCTACTTCAGCCTGACTATGGTAGCTCAGTGGATTGAGCAGGGGTCTGTGAACCAAAGGGTCACAGGTGTGATTCTCAGTCAGAATTGCAGGCCAGGAGCCCAGTAGGGGGTGCATGAGGAACAAATACACTGATGTTCCTCTCCCTTTTCTTCTCCCTTCTCTCTAAAAATAAAATAAATGAAATCTTTAAAAAATATCCCTACTTCATTATTCCTCACCTGCAATCTATACACTGGGCTGTTATGAATGATAGTATTTTCATATTTGAACTCTATTCATAATTAAGAAATCTATAAATGGCACTGGTGCCTAAATGATAAGATTTTTAAGTTTTAAAAGCTTTCAAGAAATAGTTGAAAGAATGAATCTTCATTAGTATGCTTAAATTAAAGCACACTTCCAAAGACCTGGTCAGAGACCAACTATATATCATATATATATATTGCATATTATATAATGATATATATATATTCTATATCATTATATATCATTATATATTATTATACATATTATATATAATATATATAATCAACTAAAAGATTAGTTCTAGAGCAAAATGCCCTGTAGAAAGGCTTGAATTAACTAGAAAAAAAAATACTTTGTTCAATGTATCCAAACATTTTCTAAAGTAAGTTCACAAATTTACTATTGCCCTTCTTACAACAATTTTGGTTTTTCTATGACAAGTGTTATTCCTTGATAGCAAGCTGAAGAAATAGAATATGTAGTGATAGAGTGTAATAGGAAATTAATTAATGATATTTTAAATACTTCAACAAGGTACTATACATAAATTACACTAGTGAGTTACTAGGAAGTGAGGAAATTAAAAAATATGTGTGAAATTACATGTGTCAGTTTTACCATGTAAAATGATCTAATGTAGGAAAATACTTTTCTTAAGAAGAAAAAAATGCTCTTTGTCTAAATTAAAAATATTTATTTATTAAACTTATTTTCTGTCAGTCTTTAAGTTGGTTAAGTGAGTTCTAAACTGAATCACACATATCATCCATTAAATCATGATGGTTGCACTCTAGTATATTTTATGTCTTGATTTAAAACCTCACATGTCCTGTAGATGAGGTAAGTTACTACGTGCTTTTTTACAGCACTATGTACAGTGCAGTGAAATGGTGATGTGCCCTGATGCTATATTACTACCTAGTAATGAATTCCTATGTTCTTCTTCCACTCTGTTTCCTCTGTGCTTTTTCACTTTGTTCTGTAAGACCATAGTCCCTCAGAGGTGAGTAAGCTTCTGGGTGGATTTAATAGGGAATGTATCAACACATCTCTCCATTGAAAGGATTTCCAGAATGTATGACTTAAATTATTAGGAATATATGGTAAAAGTCTAATTCTGAAAAATCCAGTCTCATCGCTCATACCCTATACTGGTGTAAAATCACACACACACACACACACACACACACAGAATAGATAGTGTAAAAATGTAAATATACTTAAAATGAAACACACATCTATAGAAAACTTCTTGTGAATTTTTTAGAACACCTTTTTTTCTTTCCTCTCAACCATATCTATTTTTTTCATGCCCTTTCATAATGAAAATGCGTTGACCAAATATGAACACTTTATATTTGCATATTATTTTATTTCCAAAGTTGTTTCTATGAATTGCTGAATTTTTTACTCATTTTCACAGTACATTTAAATATATAAGGATTTATTTATAAAGCCTGGTTACTCTTTTTAAATTCTATGAATATGTAAAACATATAAATTTTTTTAAGGTGACATTTGAGTTTTAAGCACACCCATGCACATTTTTTAACATTTTGTTAAGTCTTTCTATTTTTGACTAAGTTTTTCTAATATATTTTTCATGTTTCTACTACTGTTAGTAATTACAAGTGCAATGTCACAGGCAGATCACCTATAGATGCATCTGGCATAATTTCTTCAACTGCTTCCATATGTCTTTTTATTTCATTATTTTAAAAATATTTCCCAATACAAACTCTGTGGTAGAAAAGGTGCCAGATGTTGTTTACATAGTCATAAACAAGACAATTCTGGTTTCTACCCTCACAGAGTTGGGTTCTAATTTGCATGAAAACATGCAATAAGCAATTACACACATAAAGGATAATAAGTGTTATGATGGAAAAAGTAAACAGTGTTATCAGAAAACATAATAGTAACTCACCTAGTCTACAGGGAATTTGATGCTTTAAACTGAGATCTAAAATATACTAGAGTAAGACCATTATGATTTAATAGATAATGCTCATTTTATTCACTTAGCATGTTCCAGCATCCAGTATACTACATAACTTACATGTAGTAGGCAGTCAAAAGAAACTTATGGAATAAATGATGGGTGAATAACAGAGCTTGGAAGATGAAGAAGTCTGACAGTTAGATAGGTGCCAGATTCCAGAGAGAACAGAAAATATGAAGGACTGAATGTGAGAGGAACCAGAGGAAGAACTTTCAGCATTACTAGGTGAAGAATAAAGAGATAGAGCTGGAGAGATAGATGATGGATAGATTCTCAAGGGTTTATGAGTCATTTAGAACACATTGAAATTATCTAAACAAAATATTTACATAATTATATTATCCAATTTTATTTCAGAAAAATCACTGTCTGCTCAGTGAAAGATAGTTTGGAAGGGCTACGTCTGGTGAAAGAGATGCTTTAAAACACTGTAAAGGTCATCTAGCCAAGACTGATGGTGCTTCAGAATAGTAAGAAATGTGGGTATAGTGCTAAAAAATGTAGTTTAGGTATATGGCATGACAGGCTTTAGTTATTGATTAACTGTGATGAGTGTGGGAAAGGATGGTGTCATTGATGATTCCTAGGTGCTTAGAAAACTAAGATAACCATGTTAGTTGGGGGAAGAACAAGCCCAAACATGAAGAGTCTGGGATGCCTGTGTGGTAGCCATGTGAAGGTGACCAGATGACAAATGACGATAAGGGATTTCTATAGGATATCAATTTTCTGTTACTATATATATATATATACATATATAATATATATATATATATATATGTATAAAATCTGAAGAATAGATTTATCTAGGAATTTTAATGTCTAATCTGTGGAGAAGTAATTGACTATTTAGAGAAGTAATTGACTATGAGTAGTTGAGAAGACATTTCTGAGGCTTTTGCACTCAAAGAGTCTGGGAAGTTTAGGCTTTTGGTAATAGTGGCTGAAGAGTTGGGTCATGGAATTTTAACTTCACAGTCAGGTCAGTGGAGGGAGGAGGAAGTAGAGAAACAAACTAAATATTCTCCTGAGTCAAAAATAGCACTTAGGAGTAATTGAAACAATGATTTGAAGGAAGCATTGTTACTATTCTAGGTTAATTAAGAGGTAGAGTGTGGGTTTAAATTCTTTTTTGAACAATTGAGAGTAAATACATAATTCTTTGTCAGCACCTACAGACCTGTATTGGTACTGTGCATGTAATTTCTTGGAGGTAACCAGGATGCAAAATAGGCCTTATTATCTTGTTTATCTTTTTTTTTTCTAAATATCAAAATAAGGAAGTGGATTTATCAGCAAATTGGGCTAAAACTGTTCAAAAATTTAAGTAGGTGAGAAATAAGAGATGTCCAGCATCTCTCTGGACACACTTGACATTCAGGCCAAAGAATTTGTGAGAAATTGGAGGATTATTTTAGTGTACAAACTGTTCTCTTAGGACACATACAAACTCCTGAGTATTCTGTGATATATAGCCATTACAAATATTTTCACTTTTATCTTAATCGTGGGCCAAAAAGAGAAAAAAGAATAAGGCTTTTTTGGTTTAATCAACCACAGGCTTACTTTTATTTACACAATGAGAAATAGCATTATATTATCTATTCAAAAGAACAATATATTGATAAAGGTATTTTATGGTCCACAAACTTTAAAAGCATAATTGATATATTAACAAATCAAAAATATCTATTGCATGATAAATTAAATGGGGACTATTTTTCTACCCAGCCAATCTTGCTTTTGACAGATAAGAATGATCAGTTTAAGTGGTCACTATTGTTATCTCTACCTGTTCACAGTTCTCTAAGATAAATTCCTTGCTGATATAAATGATTTCTATCTTCTTTAGAAATATAGGCATTATAGGAAAGATAAATGTTTACATTCAGCAGCTTTAGGTAGATAAATATATTTAATTTTAAGTTAATTTAATTTAATATTAAATTTACTTAACTTGATCAAGATAAACAAAATTTTAGGACCATAGATGCCTACTTTGCTAGGCAGAAAATTGACTATATTGTTGAGAAATCAATTCAAGAATTTAGTTACAGTGAGAATGAAGATTTAGAAACAAAGGAGATATAGAAAAAAAATACTTAGCATTGTCAAAACAGAATGAATTGTACAAATTCACAGTTTATTGTAGAAGCAGGGCATGATTTTCTGGCAATGTCCATGAGGCTCTGAGCTTATTATGCTAAATTATTCCTCATTATCTTTTTAGTGTACCACTTAAGCCTTCCAAATTTTATATGTCATTGACCAAAATAAATGAACTCAGGGAGAGGCCAATGTATATCCATCTAGGAACACTTAGCCAAGGAGTAATCTATTTGCCCTGGCTGGCAATTGGTTAGAGCATTGTACCAATATGCCAAGTTTGCAGGCTAGAACCTTGGTGAAGACACATAGAACAATCAATGAGTGAATGCATAAATAAGTGGAACAACAAAATGAAACTTCTCTCTAAAATCAATAAGTGAGAAATTTTTAAAAAGCAATTTTATTCCATGGAAATATGGAATAATATTTATTCCATATTTTTATGTTTATATGTTTATAAATATATATATATTTACCTATCTTCAAAATACTGCATGTTGTCATAATCATAAAGAGATGATTGCATTAATAATTCAAACACTGACTTCATCTTATCACATATTTTAAAAAAGAAAAGGATCTTCTAGCTTTAGATCATACTGTTGGTATGATAATAGGCCTCTGTGTTAACTTGACACATGATTTAACAATATTATGTGTGTTCCCTATTTTTATTTTTCACTAAAGAAAATTATGATTTTAAACTGCACAAACCAATAATATAAATTCTAACAGCATCTGGCTTTTAAATTTTAAATTAATTAATATTAGATATAATTAAGAATTTAGTTCCTCAGTCACATTAGCCAAATTTCAAGTACTCAATAGCTGCATTTGGCTAGAAGCTACATTATAGAACATTTTTATCACTTTAGAAAGTTTTATTGGACAATGTTGTCACAGGAAGAGTTAAACTGAAAACATCTCATATTAAGCTATGTGATCACTATTATAGAACTAGGTTATTATGGTTATATTTCAATAAAGAAGCAATGTTTGGTAATGAAAGTTAAATTGGTTGAGAATTCAGAATAAATTTTTACAAAGACAAAAACAAAATTTACAGATGTAGCTTATTCTCAGTTTAATCTGCATAGTCTATTTAACTGGAATAGACACTGAATGGTATTAACCATTAATAATAGGACTCTCGAGTCTCTGTGAGCCTTTCGGGCTTTTGGCAGAGTTTGTAAGGAGTGGGACTGTATACACCACTGGCAAATCTCTAAATTTAACACTATTTATACAAGGAAGTAATAAATAATCCAGTGTATAATTTAGTCTGATTAGATTTATGGATTTATATACTAGGTTTAAAAGTAACTAACAAGAATGAAATTTCCCCCAAACTCATTAATTACAGTAGATTGTATTTCCAAAGAAGACAACAATATCCATATCTTTGTTTGCTTGTTTGTTTATTTTTAATGGAATCTTTCCTCTCCCTATTAAAGGTGGACTATTTTCTTCACTCTTAAACTTGGGCTGACTAGGTTGACCAGCCTGCAAGATTTTCCCAAGAATGCTGTGATTTTAGTTAGCATTGAAAGTTCTATGTCCCAGGAAACACCTTGGCCTCAGGCTGAGAGGGGTGGCTGGTGAAGACAGCTGTTTCTATGACTCCTTTTGATCAATAGAATTCCATATAAGTAAGCATCTGTGTAAATTCTGAGATGGGGCTTTAAGAGATCCATAACTTTTGCCTTCATTGCTGGGAATACTTTTTTTCTTATACTTCGTTGCCATGCTGTGAGCATATCAAAGCCACATTAGGAGGCCCACATGGAGGAGAATACAGGCCCCAGGCCAATAACCTCAGCTGATACCCCAACCGGCAGCTCATCTAACACAGGCAGCCTTATAAATGAGGACATTTTGGAAATTTCAGCCACTACTGTGCCCCAGATGACACCACATTAAGGAAGAAAGAACAGCTTGGTCCACCCACAGTATCAGGAGCGATAATTCATGATGGCTATTGTTTTGTTGTCCAAGATTTGGGAAGGTTTATTATGCAGCAATAGATAATTGGAACAGTGAGTGACAAAAGGTTAGCAAGTACTCAGAGGTAAATGTCTAAACATTAAATACTCTGTGTGGTGGTAGGAAATATACTGGACTTGCAAACATTATGTTGGTTTTATATTCTAGATCTAAATTTGCTCACTGAAGGATTTTGAACAAATCACTTACTCTGAACAAATTTCCTCACCAATAAACTGGAGGCTGCAATGCCTTACAAAATATTGTGAATTGTCAAATAAGATGATGGATATGAAAAAATATTAAATCACAAAGCACTACACAGAATAAAAGATGATTTTAACATATTAATCATAAATTAACAAATTAGTTATCTTGTTAATAAATTAGTTAAGATAATATGCTTGTTTAGGATATGAATTTTATTAAAGGGGGCAGTTTAGACAGAGATGAAAGTTGCCATTAGCATTCATAACAGCTTATTTGTAAAAATTTTTACTTTTATCCTAGTAGGAAAGAAAAGCAACAAATCCTATTTTTAGCTTAGCCAAGTACACTAAGATACTTTGTACAGTATCAAGAAATATCCTTTAATGTTCACTGAGAACCCATAAAATTACTTCAGGTCTCATGAGATTTCTCCAAGTTATATTTCACCATGGATCTTTTGTTTTTCTCTTTTCAAGTTTCAGAATTTACTTTGACCTTACCATTAAGTTCTCATTAGTTTTTCTGTTTTTGTTCATTTTCTCTATGATATGGGTGATGTAAAAAATATAGCTCAGGTAAAATAACACACAACTGCTATTTCCTGTGATGAGACAGTTAAAAAAAAAACTGTCTTGTCACAAGTGTCTTTGGGATAAAAGTTGTAAAGGGAGCGTTATGTATTAAAGAGATTTAATAAACATGAGATCTGAAATCAGTTGTTTTTTATTAGTTATGAAAATTATTTTTATTGTTCTTTTTGGTTAATATACAGAAATATTGAGTAATGAAAAGTTTAATTGAAAGTGCAATAAGCCTTTGAAAAGAGGTTAATCTTCTAACTTCCAGGTCTTCTTACAGAAATGTTGATAAAAATAGATCACAAGAAAACCGTAAGGTTTTGTGTGTGAGGCTGCCTAACATGGAAGATATAAAGCTGAGTTTTTAGCAGACAAACACATTCTTTTTATCTTTTTCATGAATAGTATAATGCGGGGGCATTTTTAAACTTGTTATTAAGGATCCATTACATTTTACTGCTGGATTGAGAAAGGAAAATTACACATGTGGTGTTTTTAACATGCTTTTTGTCTAACAGCTTTGACACTGTCCCACTGATTTTTCTCCCGCCCTGATGGCAGCTTTGAGAAGAGCCTGTTGTCTGGAGTCTAATGTCACAGCAATTAAATTCCCACAGGAAGCAGCAGCTTTAGGAGATGTGATTAGTTTGGAGACACTGATGCTTGTTTTGATTTTGAAAATGCATCATCGATCAAGGCTACTGATTTCAGCAACTGCTCTAGCTGAGGGGGGGTGTGGGCTTAGCTTCTGGCTTCATATTTAACTTTGGGAAAAATGAAGTCTTGCCTTGTCTGTCAAGTCTTTACTCTGAACATGGCCAATGCCTTTAGCAGATAATCCCAAAAATGTCAAATAACCTTTATTTCCCAGAGGTCACGTTGATCTTTTCCTTCTCATTGTGACCTCAAAACAAACCTATTTATTTTACATCTGACAATCAACCCATGAGAAAACAGAGTGAGTCTTAGGTTTTTCCCGGTGCTTTTTGTTGTTGTTGTTACCAGCTCCGTGGCCCCAGCAAAGGTCTATGTTTTGTGTTTATCTATGTGTGTCAGTGTGCATGTGTGATATTATCAATAGTTCAAGCTATGCCATGTGAATTGTAAGTACTTCATTAAAGTTAACTTATTTAGAAATAAAGGAAAACATCATTGATATTAGACTTAATTGAGACTAAATAATCAGCAAGTTTTTAGTTAACAGACAAGATTTTTTCCTGCAACCATTTGGAGGAGACCCTCCTGTCCTATAATTACCAACCCCTAAAAACCCCTAAACTATTCTTCAATGGCTGCACATTTAAAAATTAAATTGAATGAATCCTCTCATGGAATTGAATGCATGTTTTTATTAATACAGAACTGCCCCCAATACAAGTGCCTCTACAAGGTAGTCATCATATGTTGAAATTTATTTAGCAGAGTAACATACATAATGAATATGCATATAATGTAATTGTGGAACCAGGATAACTAATTTATGCTATTGAAAATCCCCTAGCTTTCCTCTAAAAATACTCTCAATACTATTTGTTTATTTTAACTGCCAGATCATGTATCCTAAGACTGATGTGTCTTTCAACATTATTTTGAAAACAAGAACTCAAAAAGTTAAAAACTCTCTTTTTTGCTTCCATAATAAAAATGTTGAAGAAAAATAAGTATAAAATCAATCAGGTCATACTATTAATATTTATATTTCATTGAAATATATATTCTTCATTTCATGTAAACTCCCTCTCAAACAAAAAAGTTAAGTACTTTAGAAATTGAAATAATACAGTGATCGAGTGTGTATATTCTTGTTCCATACATTTATGGACTCAGTAGCTGGCTCTGTCATCAAGTTTTGTTATTTTGGAAAATACTCATAATGTTATGAGTACTCATTGTATTCACTGCAAATGAGAATTAAACAATAATAATACTTAACTCACCGGATTATTGTGAGTATATAATTAGATAATGCACATGAAACACTTTACTTGAGTGAATGGTACATAATAGGAAGGCAGTAAATATTTCTGACTGCTAGGTTAGCTGTACAACTATAATTTATAAGAAATAATATCTTTAAATATTACTTCAATGTAAGAACTAATGCTTGTTTATTCATTTATAAATGTTTTTTTGGGTGCCAACTATGAGTTGGTAATATACTGGATGCTTAGATTACAAATTTAATTAAGGCAAATTAGGATAAAAGGGTTTGAGATGGGGCAAAGAAGAATGATGCATACACATACACACATACACACACAAACACACATATACACATACACACACAAACACACATATGCACATGCATAGACACACACAAACACACACAAACACATACACATACACACATACATAGAGGTACAAAAAAGAACTTCATTAATATTGCAGCAATGTCAAGGAAGGTTACCCAATGTGATCTGGGGCCCTAGACCTTCCTAGACAAGTGATGACAAGCTATGTTGCAGAGGATGAGGAGGTACATATCAGTGAGACTGACTTGGAAGTATGTTTAAGACTGAGGTGATCATCATGATCCAATGATAGAGGTGAGAAACCGAATAGTGTGGGACTATAACTAAAAGCATGAGACAGAGAGTGCAATGGATGAGAACCGGTGGGACAGGCAAGGGCCAGTCACTGAGGACCTTGAACATCCCGTTCAGATGCTCTGACATTGTTCTCTGGTTGATGGGTAGATGAAAAGTAACAGAGAAATGAAGTCAAACTTTGCATTTTAAACAAGTAATTATAGCAACAACAGAATGGACAGATGCATTACTCTGACCAATTTAGGCCTGTTTTTTTAAAACTTTGTAGCAGAAAATGATTTAGGTCAAGAACCTGAGTCAAATAAAGAGGTGAAATTAATATGTCAGAGGCATTTTTTGAAGGGAGTTAATACAGATACCCCTTTCTCTCATAACACACATTCCACAGCTGCTCCTCCTGCTCATCAGATGCTACTCCAATTTTACCTCATCCATCTCTACAATTAACTGGTTTCAGTGATGCCATTGCAGAAAAAAGAGTTTTTGTTTTTTTGTCTTTTAAATTTCCTGGACTCTTCTTGAAGTCCATTGATATTGTTTTATTGTAACCTGGCTGCAATTGGAGATGACTACTTCCGGAGCAAAGAGGGTTTCCTCTGTGTCTTCTCCATTACAGAAAAAGAATCCTTGGCAGCCATAGTTAACTTCAGGGAGTAGATTTTAATAGTAAAAGACGATCTGAATGTTCTTTCAATGCTGGTTGGTAACAAGTCATATTTAGAAGATAAAAGGCAGGTTTCTGTAGAAAAGGCAAAAACCAGAGGCAGTCCATGGAATGTTAAATATGTGAAGACATCTGTTAAAATGCAAGCTAATAATGACAGTATTTTTTTTGATTAGATGAGGGAAATTTGAGTCAGAAAGATGGAAAACATCTTTTGGAAGTGGGGGAGTGAAATAGAATTTACTGTGGCTCTAATAATATACACGGGAGATGTGCCTGGCCAGGCCAGTTGGGCTCATGTGGTTTGTTCAATACTGTAAATACATCCATAGCCAGGGAGCACCTGCACCAGCTGTAGTCCAGCTTCTGCCTGGGGTCCCAGCTTCATGGGGCCCTTGCCTGCCTTCTTCTTGGTGCCTTTGGCCTCCATCTCCCTCTGACACTTCTTGAGTTTCTTCTGGGCCAGATTGGCTACTCCTTCCAGTTCCCAGTCTCTAGGCCTCCCTGTTGGTTTTGCCCAAATCTGGTCTCAACTCAGTATTCTAGAAACTAAGGCTTATAATTACACAAAGGTTAGCAGCAAATTTGTAAACAATGGAAGTTCCAACCAGAGAAGAAAGAGACTAAGGATTTTGTGTCATGAAGGAAAAAAAATCAGGATTAAGTGAGCTGATGATGGAATTCATTAAGGTTGCACTGATAATGAAAATGAGGCTCATTTATCAAAAACGCATAGAGAAGTCATTTCAATGTGTGGTCAGGAAGCTCTTATGGGTATAATTATAAAATTTCAGTCAATACATTTATTTTTTCAACTGTTCAGTATACATTAGTTTCCAGCGATGTTTGCCACATATAAAAATAAGCAAAATGGCTTGAAGTAGGAGACATAGCTAACAATCTTAGGATTAATGATTTCAGAATTCTGTGAGAACTTTACCTCCTGGGTTTAATAGATAAAAAGTCAACACATACAATACAATATGAAATCAACTATACAATCCTGACATAATAACCTGAATTGGGTAATATTGTTGAATATTTTAACTGTTATTCAAAAGGTATTTAATTACACTAGAGATATCATTTGTGACTATGTGGGATGCCAATTTGACTAATTTTTTCCAGAGTATCATCTAATACACAATATTGAGAAAGATGTTACATCACATACATGAGGGAGGGCATCCAAAATGGAATTTATAAAAAAATTGTGTATTTACTCTTACATGTTTAAACTTCAGTCACCTTCAAAGTACTCTCCATTTGATGCAATACACCTATCAGGACATTTTTTTCCTCTGCTCAAAACAGTTTACAACTCATCAATTTTAATGCCTTCTAGTGCTTCTGCCATTTTTTTTGTTTCACCTCTTCCACATGTGCAAAATTGTTTCCCTTTGAGGGCTTTTTTTTTTCATATAGGGAAACAAAAAAAGTCACTTGGGGCAGTATCAGGTGAATAGGAAGGGTGAAGCACAGGGGTTATAATATTTTTGGTCAAAAATTGCTGAACACTCAGCATGCTGACAGCAGGTATGATCATAAATCACCTGTCGTGAAATGGGCAAATGGGTTGAAAGAGTCTTCAGAAATATTCACTAAACAAACAATAAAAATGCAAAAAATAAAAAAATTAACTGAAGCTGAACAGATCCTCTCACAACACGAACTGGTACACTGATGTAGAGGGGTTCTTAGAATACTCACCTGTACTACAAGGGGCCCAGTCTCCAAAAGATAATTCCTTTTCTGAATTCTGGACGGTACCCATTCACACACACACATACACATATATACATATACAATCACAATTATAAATATATAAATACTCAAATGTATGTGTGTGTAGGTACTCATATACACATATACAAATACAAATATATTGACAATTTTTTCAAATAGCTAGCCTTTTTTAATTAAGATATTTTGTAAAGAAAATGATCTTAAAGTAATGTTTAACTTCATAGAATGAAGAGGAAACAAAGTGTGTTCAAAGTGCTGGATTATTTCTTATGAATTGGGAACATTGACGCTCTAAATTCAGTAAATGTGCCACCTTGAAGTTTAGGAGAAGCATATAAGAAAGCAGTGAACTCTTTATTAAAGAATAAAGCTATCAAATAGAATGCATCTGCAGACATAGGATGATTTCATTATGTTGACTAGCAACTTCTGCAAAACCAAAATTAATTTTTCCTTCTGGGCATGTGGAAAAAATCGACTCAAATGTATTATTTGAAATTTAAAAAACAATGGCTAAAGGAGACTCTGGCTTTGATCTCATTGTTGCTTTTATTTGGTATTGTTTTCTATTTTTTATTTACATTTAGATAATACTAATTTTCATTTAAATGTCATAATATTTTGTAAAATACAGGTCATGTTTCACATTAAGAGAAGTAAAAAAGAAGGGAGGAAGGAGGGAGTGAGAAAGGGGAGAAATTGAAAGAAAAAGAAAAAAGGAAGAGATAAAAATGTGCAGATGACATTTTCCAATAAATAACATTTAATTGGAATGCACATGTTTTTATGTACTGTATCATGGAAAAAATACTGTAAGCTTAAGTATAATCTCAAGATGTCAGGAAAATTGATTAATTTTGCTCTTATTCCCATTTTCTCAACATTCTTTGTCTTCAGAGTGGATAAATGCAGTGTCACTCTGGGTTCGCTTAGCAATCTTAAAATTGTCACGAGAATGGATTGGGTGCCGTTTTCTCTTCTTGTTACAATCTTTGTCATGAGCTCTCACAGACCTTTTAATGCTTGATATGCTCTCATTCTCATTACATATTCTCAGTCCCATAACAAAGATTACGATGAAAGAAGAAAATGTCATAAAATTAATCCATTCTCATAACAGTCTGTAACGAGGGCAGAAAATTGAGCAAAATTAATCCGTTCTCATAACAATCTGAAGATTGTAATGAGAACAGAAAATGGCATGAAATTTATCCTTCTTGTGACAATCTTTAAATTGTAACAGGGCAGAAATGGGATACAAGATTAACAAGCCCTTGGGACAAAGGCTCTAACTAGAACTGAAAATCACACAAAATTAATTTGTGTGTGTGTGTGTGTGTGTGTGTGTGTGTGTTTGACAAAGGCCTGAAAGCCTGAAATTGGGATGTCATAACAAAAGCGGTAACTATAATAATTTGCCTTAAAATGCTAGTGCCTGACATCTTTGGTAAAATAGTGAATTAAAAATAAATATGAATGTTCACTCTTCAATAGACCCTGAAGGCAAAGCTGTTTTAGTAAGTAGGATAGTAAAGAAAGTGGGATTTTTTTTATTGAATTCATGAATTTATGAATAACCCACTTGTTTTTCAAAAACTTTAAAAATCTTTTAAAATGAATAACACACTATACTTAGCCTAATGGATAACAGTGGTTGTATGACCACAAATCTCAACATATGTACACAAAAAACTTGACCTGTGTATGTGTGTGTGTGTGTAAATAATAGTTTACCACATTGTGATTTATTTCCACTGGCAAGCATCAGTGGTCCAATCTGCAGGTTTCTGGTTTACACTAACTTTCTTTAATAGTTTACCTAAGTATGATTTCTTCACTTTTAGTCACTTAATGAATTGAATTTATGATTGCCTTTTAAAATAATTTAGTTTTAAATACCTTAATTTCTAGAAAGAAACTTAGGTCAGACAACACTTGGCATAGGGCTGCAAATCTATTCAAGCAGAACATGAACAGCTTTTTATTTGCCTCTATAATTAAAGTATAAATAATATAGTGAATTAATGTACTAATAAACTTACATATGAGGGCACACATATTTGTGCATAGAATAGATTTTCAAAAATACTTGTTTAATACATATGTTAAAGCATCTATTATAAATTGATTTAAGAGTATGTGTATACTTTATAATAATTATAAACTTTTCCCCATAAATACAGGGCTTATTACAAACAAGTGATAATTTAAATTGCATAAACAATAGACAGACATTTTAAACGTCTACATTAGAAGCTAATAATGAATTGCAAAAATATAAAGTACTTTTTCAAAGTTTTATCTGTATACATCAAAATGAAAACCCTCACTTATATTGTTGTTTTTTCTCTATTAAAAATGTGCCTCCGATAACATGTCAGAAAAATGAGGTATATCAGTAAAGTTGCAATAAATTATTGGGATAAAAAACAATTTTGTGGTATTTTCCTGATATTTTAAAAGGGAATACCTATTCAAAAAACCTTACTGTTTCATATAATTATATTAGTGGTTAAAAATGAATTATAGAAAATCAATATTCTTAAATATAAAAGATAGTATTTCAATAAATTGGAGGCTAATTATTATATTTTTTGACTTGGGATGGTGAACACACAATAAAATATACAGATAATGTATCATAGAATTTGACACCTGAAGCCTATGTAATTTTATTAACCAATGTCACTTCAATAAATTCAATAAAATAGTAAAAAAAATTAAAAATAGTCTTATTCATAGTTGTAGCTATTAGAATTTTCTTATCTGGGGATTAAGCTTGAATGATTTACTGAACTGTATCTTCTGTTTCTTTTTTGAGAAGAATAATATACAACTGTAACTACAGTTAAGTGTGTTTTTTTGATAGAAGTAAAATTAGAGTTTAGCTCAAAATAAGTAAATGTGAACATGATCATGGCTCTGTGTTTTGAGAAACATTCAAGACCTGGGTTTAAATTGCCATCCATTTTTCTACATCCAGGGGGAAGATAAATATAGTGATTCATAGCACTTGTGAAACCTTCAGAAAGTAAACCTTTTGCTTCATGGAAAAATGAGAAATTTGGGAGGTTGCACTTTTCATCATCAACAAAAGCTATTTTTGCAGACCAAAGAAGAAGTGAAAAACTTTTCATTTATTTAGCTGTTCCTGGAAAGGTTGTAAAAGGTCTTATCATGAAAGTCAGAAAGGAAGAGCTGTTCATAGAAAGCTTTGAAAGAACAAACATCATAAGCACAGATTCATACAGTAGGTGGAATATTGTAGGAAGGTACAGGGGACAAAAGCACCAGGACATGATCCCAGAAAGAGGAGCCTCTTCTCTGTACTTTTTTCATTGTTCCCACCTTTTATGTGCTAAGCTATAGGTATGTTCCAATTTAATGTACTATTCCATGTGGAAATCCAAGTTTTCAAAAATATATACATAAGTGGGAGTTTTTTTTTAATTAATTTTACTAACTAGTGTACCATGGGGCAGGTTTTCAAAATATACTAGTATAATCCTAGTATGATATGTGTTATTGTCAAAATGTTTTAATCATTCAAGGTAGTCTCCTTCAAATTGTACTGGTATGATGCTCCAAAGTCTTTTTATCTGAATTTATCGATCAATAGTACCAAATAACAATGCATCCTGTTAAGAAGTACAAACAGCTATCTCTAACACAGGCAAGATGGAGAATTTTTATTATATAGCATAATCATTGACAAGCTTTCATATGAAATAATGGAGAATGTTTTTTGTTTTTGCTTGTCACATAAAAATTGCTTTGCAGTGGGAGAAATGCAGACACTTGCAGTAGTTAAAGTGACAGGGAAAAGAGAACCTTGATTGTATGGAAAGAGTGGAAGGTGGGGTACTGTGCAAGGAAAGGTGGACAGAGTAGAAAACCACAGGATGGCAGCGGTGCTAAGTAAGGGGTTGTAGACTTCATTAAGTTGTATATTCTGTGTATATAATGGAAATGTTTTCCTCTGTGTTATCTGCAAAATAGTAAATATTTTATATATTGTTAATTCACTTGAATAAAAAGAATTTTGTTTTTTGGAGCCTGAAGGACAGGAAAAAGTAATACTGATGATGTTGAGTATTCACATATGTAATGAAGAAATCATAACATTCAAAGGAAAAACAAGTTAGCATTTACTATTCAGCTAGTGAATAGAAATTTTACTAAAAATAGATACCATTGGACTTGCAATGTTCTGTGTCTCTTTAGTAAAGGTTACCTTTCCAAAGTGAACATGTGTCTGTCTATGAATACTGATATCACAAAAGATAATAAATAGATTATTTAGTAGGTGGTATTGTGAACTTTCCATCCTAGTTTTACCTGAAGGACCTTTTACCATTGATGTTGCTTCAGCTTCTTTTGCATTTCCTAGGCATAAAGAAACATAACTTTATCCTAAGAAGACTTTCATGTAGGTCCTTCCCCTGGCATCATTTTGAATGGAGGGGTCATTGTCCCTAGTCCTAGATAGTCCTTGTAGACAGCTAGTATTAACTCCTTACTCTGTGAATTGTGTTCCCTGGGAGCTGCAGCCTTCCCTCTCTACTCTAGAACTATGGATTAGTTTGTCCACCTGCTTCTCATTTAACTTGTGATGATGATTCCCTGTCTGTCATTGTCTTCATGCATAACAGGGAAATTTCTCAGAGGCCTAATCTGCTAAGGCTTGGGCTCTAAGACAGAAAACTGTTTTCTGATTTCTATGTTATTTTGAAATTTCTCTATGTTTTCCATACCATTTTGCTTGCCATTTTAGATTACTTGATGACAGTGGTAAAAGTTCCCACTGAGTTCCTTTAGTTTACCCTGTTTTGTCCCAAAATTTTATTTTCATAATCAACTTTCTTTTAAAAAGATTTTATTTATTTATTTATTTATTTATTTATTTTCATTCCAACATTTTTATTGTATTTTTCCATTACCATTTATCCTTATACCTAAACTATTCTGCGTCTACCCACCCCCTCTCCCTACCAACTCCTACATTTACCACACTGTTGTTCATGTCCACGAGTTCTTCTTGTTTTTTGCTCCATCCCTCCATCCCTAACCCCGAGCCCCCAGAGTTGTCAGCCTGCTCTTTAATCTATCAGTCTATTGCTGGTTTGCTTGTTAGTTCAGTTTGTTGATAAGATTCCACATATGAGGTAAATCATATTTTGCCTTTCTCTGACTGGCTTATAAGATTTTATTTATTTTAGAGAGGGGGGAAGGAGGGAGAAAGAGTGGGAGAGAAACATCAATGTGAGAAAGAAACATTGATTGGTTGCCTCTTGCATGCCTCCAACTAGAGACCTGGCCCGCAACCCAAACACATGCCTGACCAAATCCAACCTGCAACATTTTGCTTTGTGGAATGACACCCAACCCATTGAGCCACACCAGTCAAGGCTCAATCAGCATTATTTATTTTGGGTTTTATGTTCCTCTGTATATTTTCAAACTGGGGTACATAGACTTTATTATTTATATATTAAAGTCCCTACACTGGAATTAAATATTGAGTAGGAATATAAATCAAAACCCATTAAAATATATAGTTGTACACCCTTTCCAAATAAAACCTAGTATAATATTCAGCCAGGAAAATGATCGCTGTGTATTCCTTTAGCAATACTAAACTCATAAAGTGGTTCTGCTGTGCATCTTAAGTAGTGTAGGCAATTTCCCTGATGACGTGAAACATTGCACTAATACTTCATTTTAATATGAATGAGACAGGTGACACATTGAGTCCGGCAATATGAATGGAGAGAAAGTGCTTTGTTTAGACATAGCAGAAAAATACCACTTTATATGTAGGCATTTATTTAGCCTTTATTTCTGAAAAATACCACTTTCTATGTAGGGATTTATTTAGCCTTCATTTCAGACATTTTAACAATTGTATCCTGTCACTTCTGACAGCTGATATTTTTTATAAGCAAAGCCTGTCTTGAAAACTAGTCCTGAGTCCTAATAGCCTTGAGACTTCATACACTGCTTTAACAGAGATAAGAAAATAAGCATGGGGACTAGAACTGAAGTTAGGGAGGGGAGTGTCTCCATAGGATGGAGGTGGGTCACACTTTAAGAAAAAGATCAGGAAGGATCAGTTTTTTCATTCTTAATATGTTTTCAGATTCTGCTATAAAGCGGAAGGTCTAATAAAGAGTTTGTCTCATTTGTCTCCCTTTTCACTTACTTGTAGAGTATAAATTGATTTTGGTGGAGGGCAGTTTTAAAATAATTGGAATGAATAACATTTTAAAGTATACTTCTTCTAATAGTACAGTTTCTTTTCCTTGCAGAACTATGTTGAACAGTATGAAAAAATCTTTTTTCAGACTTTTTTACATTTATAATTGACAAAGTAATAGAGAATTATTTATTAAAAAACAAATATTCAGAAACATATAAAGGAAATGTTCAAATGATAATACAATTCATGCATTTATTTGCTTTTTAATACCATAAGTTTAGTAAAAGGAATTATTTTTCCAATTAGTGATGGTTTCTCTATAGTTAGTAAATTTCTCTTTCTTCTAGGTACAATGGAAGTCCAGTCTATTTCAGAGTCAACTGTACCAATAAAATACAAAGAATAAAGGAGAGAGGAAAGCCATGAGTTTAATGTTTAAACTTTTAATAATTTGCACCCAGAGAGTATAATTATTAAGTTATTTTGTCAAGACATCTATGATCTGTTGAAACTGGAGGGCTTAGACATCAGTTAATTAAAATAAGTAAGCATAAGTTACTTGAAGTGATTGTTTTCTAACTTGATTTGTACAATTTAGAAATTATACAAAGAAGAGGCTATGAAACCATGACTAATGTTGGCGATTTATTTAGCTGATCTCATTTATTCTTGATGCATACCCAAAAGGTTTCCAAACCTTGGTATTTTCACTGTTATTATTGTTATTGTTTCCTTCCAGGTAGTTCAAGCTCCAGAAGCTATCATTGTACAGCAGAGGAACCAATGTTGGATTACCTCTTCATTTCCATGAAAGTCCCTCTTACCCCAAACCTGTCACTCTGCTGTAGTCTTTGCACAAAACTGAAAAGTAGTGATGAAAAGTATATCTAGGATCTGAACATGTGAAAGCAATATCTCTGTTTTGTTGCTAAACAAACATAAGCCTTTTATTAATACATTCTATAAGATATGTTTCAAAAATAGTCATAGATGGTAAATGTTATTAAAACAATTAAAACTTTTTGATATTACTGCATTAAATGTAAAACATTCATTTGATAATGAATTTCATGGCAATTATGACATTTAATGTTTATGGAGAAGGATCTTGCGGGTATACACTTCAAAATCCCTATATTGTATATTTTTTACTTTCTACTTTAATATGTCTTCAGTTTAAAGACTGCTCATCATTTTTTAAAGAACATAGAGCCTTGCTACCAATCTGTTTCAATGTATAACTTGACTGCTTATGAACTGAGAATCAATGAAAGAATTAGAGACAAAAATTTTATTTGTGATTGCCTAAATTATTACTTAGCTTAATCATGTGAACTAGTTAATTTATACTGATTATAAGCTAAGGAATACCATGATGATAAACTGCAAAACAGCTCATTCATTCTTTTGCTTCCATTATAAAAGCACAAAAATATATCTTTAAGTTAGAAATTTTATTTTGGATTTTCCTTGTAAAGTCATCTCTGTAGCTGTTCATATTTACTCTTCATGTCAGAGTTCACACCAATAGCTTTTTTAAAATAAAAATAAGTTCATTTAAAAACTATACAAATAACATATGTAAATATATTTAAAAAATTAAACAATATATACATGGAGTAAAATTTGTGTTGGTCACAGATTCCATTGAAATTGTACTCACTCATGTACATATACATGCATACATACATATGGTATCACCTCATATCAATTCTTCTTAATTTTATTCATTTAATATGTCATTTAGACAAAAGTAAATGTGGAATATGATAAAAATATAGGGAAAACTATTCTTTGACTATTTTTAAAAATGAGTTACTGTTGCTACATAAAAACTGATTCCAAAACTTAAGGGCTTAAAGCAACAATGATAATTTTATTACCTCTCACAGTTCCTGTGAGTCAGGAATTTGAGAATGCACTGGCTGCAAATTCTGGCTTCAGGTCATTCTTTAAATTGCAGTCAGATGGTGGGTAGAGCTGGAACAGCAGGTGTTTGGAGAAGATAGGGACTTCACTGGACATCTTTGTTTTTGTACAGTTTCAGGGTTTATTCAAGTGACCTCTCCAGGTGGACTGATGAGGGTGCCCTCCCAGCGTAGTGGCATGAACACAGTTGGATTGCTTACATGTGAGCTCCAGTGCTAGTGTTAACATGAACAAGGCAGAAACTGAATTGCCTTTTGTGGTCCAGCTTTGAAAGTCTCATAACATCATCCCCATCCTATTTTTTTAAGGGGTGGAAAAGTCACCTACATGATTTATCCTGTCTGCAGGTAGGATGAATATCCATCCTGGTTTTCCTGGAGACTGTCTCAGTGATAGCACTGAAACACCACATTCTGGAAGACCCCTTAAGAGAGTGAGCTACCCAACCCTTAGTTAACTTTAAGGTTAATACATTCCTTTAGTAGATTCATTAATCTTTTATTTTATGGTTATTGATTTTAGGTTTTCACATAGTAAACCTTACCTTTATTAAACCATGAAGTCTCCTAAGTTACATTCTAGAAGATATATATTTTTCTTTTCACAATTTGGCTTTCAATTTCTCTTTAGTTAATATTTGTGTTATGGTATAAAGGAGCAGTTGAGGTTTATTTTCTTCCAACAGAGAGAAATAAAAAGAGTGATGAAATAATGAGAGGACAGAATTGCTAGATACTTTTCATCAGAAGAATGAGGCCCAGTGCACAGAGACAGGTGATTTCCTCACTTAGAAAGACAGGCAGTTCATCTCAGGTAATAGGGCCTTAGACTCAATGGAATATGGAAACAATTCTGCTCTGGAAGCTCATGAAATATCTCTTCTGATTATATCTATTTTTTCAGTGAATTATGCAGTAAAGCTATAAAGTAACTATAAGGATGAGGGAGGAGGTGTTAGAAATTTGACCTGAGAAGGGAAAGTAGGTGTGGGATTCTGAATGGATTATAAAAATTGTAGTCAGATTACTCTGAACATGATTTGCCTCATGAATTTAAACTGAAACCAGTCAGCATCACACAATTAAGTTGTGGCTTACCTTCTGTAGTCAAAGGTTCAAATCTTAGTTCCATTCTTTATTGCTTATGTCTTTCTCAGGTGTTAGTCTGAGATTCATAAGGGTGGTGCAATTCGAATTCATAACTCCAAGCTTTCGGTGCCTTGTTTTTAATCTTTTCTGGGCATGTGTGATCAAGGCCTGAGTGTTAGTGTTCATATACACAGAATTGTGGGAATTCCCTCTTGGGTTATCACCCCTCTAGGACTATGTACATTCACAGTCACCCCAACAGGGTCTCCATGACCCCTATTTCCAGACAGATGGAGTTTCTATCAAAGGTTCATTTTCCTTAGTGTCTTTTTCCATGATAGAATAGGACCAGGACCACACTCAAGGTAAAGTGACTAGAAGGAAAAAAGAAAAAAGTGAAATGGGAAATTCAACCCCTTTGTGGTTAATTCTCCTCCACATGTCTTGTTTACTTTTAATAATTCTTCATTAGTAATGTTGACTTTTGCTTTTGGGTTGTATAGAGTTTTACATTTTATTTATTTATTTTTATAAATTATAATTTTATTTGTTAATTATACCTCAATAAAGCTAAAAGTGAAAATATTTTTAAATAAAATAATTTTAAAGAAAAAAATACTGATAATGGGAACTGCAAATAAGTGTATAGAAACTATGCCAGAGGAACATTTCTAGTCTTAAATGCATACATTACATAAGAAGAGGGGTAGACTTTATAATTACAAAATTTAAAACCTAAATAAAATGAACAATTTTCTAGCAAAACTTACAAAAACTGACCCAAGAAAAACAGAATACATGAGCCCCCCCCCAAGAACAGAATTATCTTCTGGAGGGTAGGCCCCTTGTAGTACAGGCTTCCCTGCTAGATGAGTGTTTTAGAAACCCATCTGTATCAGTGTACTAGCCAGCGATGTTGAGAGAGGCTGCATTTCAGCTTAAGTAAATTTTTTTAAAGACTCTTTCAACACATTTGCCCATTTCACAATGGGTGATTTATGAGTGCACCTGCCAGCACGGTGCTGTGTGTTCAGCAGTTTTTGACCTAAAACAGCATGACCCCATGCCCCATCCTCCCTATTCATCTGATCTTGCCCAAGTGACTACTTGTTTTTTTGTTTCTCCGTATGAAAAAAGTCCTCAAAGGGAAATGTTTTGCTGATATTGAGGAGGTCAAGCAAAAATGGCAGAAGCACTAAAAGCCATCAAAATCAACAAGTTCAAAAACTATTTTGGGCAGTGGAAAAAAATTACCTAGACAGGTGTATTGCATCAACTGGAGAGTACTCTTAATGTGACTGAAGTTTAAACATATAAGAATAAACACAAAATTAACAACAATAAAAATGTGGAAAGAGGAATAAATATACATTTTTTATAAATAAATTCTGCAGGGTTTTTGGGTGCCCTTTTTACATTAATTGTTAAAGTAATTAAATCTGTTATTAAAACTAATTAGTAATAGGGGAAATGGATGAATTCCTGGGCCACATTTTTTTAATTCTTTTTTCAAATTTATTTTTTCTTGTATTTTTCCTGTATTTTTTTTTATTGCCTTTTATTCCGAGTCTTACTTTTAATAGGTGTGAGTTTGGTCTGTAGTGTGTTTATATTGTGGGACGGAATCCTGCATCTCCCAGCCTTATCTTTTGAATAGAAATAATATAAAATTTTGTAAGCTCTGCCTTAGCTAGATTTTCTATGATGTGAACTAGTTTGAGGGGAGGGGAGGAACTTATGCAGCAAAAAAGCTACATAGAGCAGAGATACAGAGAAGTGTCCAGATGGACAAAAGGGCTCCTTACTTCTTAGATTTTTTAAATAAACTTAATTAAATATATTAAATTTTTTCCTGAGAGACACTCATATTCCTGCCCTTCAATTTCACGCAGATTTCCTATGTCCTTTAAAAATATTAACTTTTTTGTACTTAGTTATATTCACAGTGGATTATCTTATTTGTCATCTGGGTTGCACCTGTAGAAGTAAGATATACCAACTTTAAAATTTACTTATTTTAAATTGCAGAAGATTTCTAACCCTTTCAAAGAGAAGAAACTCTGAGATGGCTTCAGTACAAATGGAATACTTATGGGGACATACTTGGTTCATAACTCCAGGTTTTGAATCTTGACAAGAAAAGAAAAAAAATCTTAGAAAATTCATTTTTCTTGAGCTGGTTCTCATTTGTGTCTCTTTCCAATCATCTTTCTGTGTTAATGGTTACTGAGTTACTTTAATATGAATTTAGTATCTCATAGTTCAGTTTCTACACCATTTAAGTAGCATAAACATGGATGGTATACTCATATTGAATGCAGGTTGAACTTTTTCTCTCTTGTGAGTACTATTTTTCCCACCAGAATGTTTAGAGACTATATTCTTTCATGTTGTTTCTCTAGATTTTTCATAAGATAGGGAACATTTTAACATTAAGGGTTTTATGAAAGAGACTTGTGCTCAATATGTGCAGGCTTAAAACATAACTTTTGTTTTCTAGTAGACACTAGATTCAAAACTTAGAGCCAAATTTTAATTTGAAAACTTTGCTAACTCCCTACAAATCAGATTCCCCCTGAGCAATCTGGTTTAGCTTTTTTTTTTTTGCTTTTTTAACATCTGGGGACATCTCCTTTTCTAGCTGAACTTTATATTTTTCTTTTACTTTTATCTAATTTATCCTGTCTTTTTATGTAAATAGATGGAGTGTCAACCTATCAAAATCAGTTGTATTGATACTATATTTGTCTTGAATATTCCATGAAAATCCATGTGTCTGGTTCCAAAATAAATACCATGTAGAGTAAAAACAAGTTATGAGAAAAACCTCCTGTCTTAACAATAAACATACTCCCTTTTTCAAGCTGGGGATCTTAGCTAGTTTCCCTGGGTTAGCAATTAGTTCGGCTAGAAATCCATAGGAACTCAGCACAATGAGTTCATGAAAGTAAATATTGAAATTATTTAGCTTAGTTCCCATGGTGCTATAAAAGGTGTTTTTTTTTAAAGCCTTTATCTTTTTTCCTTGAAAAATTGAATTCAATTTTCTTTTGTTTACTTTATTTTCTTTATTTTTTATTGTTGTTCAATTATAGTTGTTCCAGTTTTTCTCCTTTTACTCTCCCGTGTCCTACCCACCCCACCTCCCACATTAAATCCTCCCTTCCTTGTCTTTGTCCATGATTCCTTTATAAATGTTCCTTTTCTTGATGTCACCTTTGCAAGAAAATTCAGGTGTTGGCTGAGTCTTGGTAATACTGATCAATTCTGAACACATCAGAATGGGAAAATGACAAGTAAATTAGAATTCTTACCTGATATGCTTATCACCTAGATATGAGCTTGTGTCTACTCTTACTCATTAACCCTACTTCTGCTTTGTGGGACACACAGTAGATTGAAGTTCTTTATATATTTGAAGTAAGATATTGTCATTTCCCTCTCCCTGAACTTACAATATGTGAATGGAAACTTCTTGTCAGAAACACCAAGAGGTGCAACATCATTTCTACTTAACATGCAGTCATTACAAGCTTTTAGATCACTAAAACTCCTGTAAAGAAACTGTAAACACACATTTAAATGGTTATCTCTTAAAGAAGAGTTCCACTGCAGTTGATGATACTTGGCTCCTGGAAAAGTCTTGATTTCCTGTTTTAATAATGTATCTCCCCAAGTTATCTTCTCTGAGCAGATTGAACTTTCTGTAGAAAAGATGAAAGTTTGGAAATGTCAGAGGCAAACATCATATTCATTGGGGAATAAAGCTAATGACTAATATGGGCAGAACAGGTCAAAAGTGACTAAGGAGCTAAGAAAAAGGCTGTGGTTCATTGGTGCATTTTAGGTCATCTTATTTTTGAACCAAATAAATTACATATATTGGCCAATCTTTTAATATTTATAGAGTTATTTCATATACAGCAATTGATTTAATATATGTACAAGGGGCAGATCTTATTACCTTTACTGTACCAGGAGGAAACCTTCTATTTCTTTTCATATTTTTAGCACTTGGCCTGCGGAATGGAAAATAAAAAAGAGGTCTAGAGAACTAAACCAGTTTCCTGATTCACAAAATTGTTTTGTGACTCTTATCAAGGATGAAACTTATCCCTGTATAATGAGCCAAGGTTAGCAGAAGGGAGCGGGTAACAGGGAGCTCCCATTTCAGAAAAAACCTGAGGGAGAGAGATTTCTTTCCTAGAAGCCAGAGTTGGCTTTCTTCTGGTGGATCAGTTTTTCAAAGAAGAAGAAGAATTTTTACAACTTTTTTCCAGTATAGACTGTCTGAGGACACATTCAGCTATTTGCTAAAGTATGGTGTTATTGGTAAGTCCTTGGTGAATGGACATTATTTTGGGGATACATGGACTTCTATATAAACATTCTAGGAAGGCTGAAGGGTAATTTACAGTATATGTGCATGTATCGGCAAATGAACTATTTCAATTCCACACCCTAGAAAGACTTCAAGGGGCCAAAGCAAAAATCTATATATTTATTCAACATAAGGAGCTCTCCTAAATATTGATCATGGCCTTTCTTCATGTTTAGTGGTTTTTTAGATAAACAATATTTGAAAACAAACAAACAAAACAACTAAAAAGAACAACCAAAAAAATAGACCCTCAACTTTTCTTCTCATGGTTTTTACTCTCTAAACTTTGCATTGCATACGTCCTCTCCACACTATCCTGCCCTCTAGCTCAGGAGACTTTTCACACAGGAAAGTTTTAGATTTTGATCTATGTACCTTAGATCCTGGGTAAAGATTTATGTTGTCTTTGGTTTTACTCTAAAACCTCCTCTGAAGCAGGTTTACTGGCATTTCATTGTTGTCTTTACAAGAGCTGGTATTCTTCATACCATATTGATTAATTCAACTTTTACTTATTTATAATTATTAAAACCAGTTATCATAATACATAACTTGGTAAAAATTCAATGTGCACTGATAGCTACTTAATGAAAATACAACTGCCATAACCATCTTTTTATGGTTTTTATACAATTACTACTATACAAATAGAAGAATGTGATGTACAGTGTGTGTGTACATATATATATATTTTTTTTTTTACTTATGTATTTCATTGAGGATGTTCTGAAACAAAACACTTACAGGTTTAAACTTTTCAATGCAGCTTTGCCTTCCACAATTTGACATGCATATTTTAAAAAGATCCCTCTTTCTAGGATTTTATAATAGTAAGCAATGTACATATATATTTGCATCCAGTAAAAGCATGTATGTATGATAAATATTTGAAGAGAAATTACTAGGTCAAAAGTCAGATGAATTTTAAATTTAATTAACTATCTAATTGTCCCATCAAAGCCAGAGATTTATTTTCTCACCTGTGATATGCCAGTGCCTATTTCTTCACATCATTATTGTGCATTATAACATTTTAGTACATGATAATCAATAGGGAAAGTTTTATTCTAATGTGGTTTTAATTTACATTTTATTATTTATGTAACTACTTTCTTATGAATGTATGTTTTGTGTACAAATCTCCATTCTGTGCTTTATCCATTTATGTTTTGGACCCTTGGGCTTTTTCTCTTATAAATTCATGCCATGTTTCTATAAAAATAAGTAGCTCCATGTCTATTATGTTTGCTGCAAACATTTTATATTATTTTGATCAGAGAATTCTCACTTTGTAGGGATTTTTGAGGCATATAAGTATATTTTAATGTAGTCTCATTTATCCTAGTAAGCAGACAAAAATCTTCTTTTTACCCCAGCTTTTACCTAGGTGTTTCTAATTTAATATATCTTGTATTTTGGAGTCCTATATAAGATTTTATTTGAAAATAGTATATATCTTAGTAAAAAATATCAACAAACTCTTTTTCCTTTTATTAATTTAGTTACATCTTAAACCTAATATTAACATTTCTCTGCATTATGACCCCAGGCTATATTTAGAGTCTTTCATTAATAAAAATTAATATGATAAATCTGAACCATACTACCTGTTCTTTTTTCATGATCATTATTTCTTGCTTTTATTCTATTCCAGGGGTGTCAAACTCATTTTCACTGGGAGCCACATAAACCTCGAAGTTGCCTTCAATGGCCTAATGTAATTTTAGGACTGTATAAATGTAACTACTCCTTAATAGTTAAGCAAGAGTATGGCGCTGCCACCAGGTGAAAACAAGATGCCCGGTTGGGTAAAACAAGGTGGAGGGCCGGATTCAACCCATGGGACTTGTGTTTGCCACCTGTGCTCCATTCCTTTATGCCAGAAATATTTTAAGTAGTCTTATTTTACTAAACTCTTACCAGATTCCCTTTCTGAAGGGCATTACAAAAGGAAACAACATGAGGATTAGGATTACACAAATATTGTTATTCTGAATTGTCTTATGCTGTTAGCACAGATTTATTGAGTGGATTGGATTCAGAGAGTGTGGTTTGTGTCTTAAATAATTAGTTAAGGAAGTATGACTTTTGGTCAAACTATTTTCATGGGAGTGTAATATTAATTTTCAATTTCTTTATCTACAAAAGGAATTTTGCTGCCAGGTACATGTGAGATTAAGTCAAAAAACCTTAAAACAAATAATGTTTGTAAAATTACTTTTTTATTACAAATTTCAACAAAGTATTATTATGCTCACTTGAATGTGTAATTGCATAGATAAGTATTCAAATGTTCAGGTATTCTTTTGCATAATTAAATTTATATTACATTAACAATTATCCATTGAAATTGACTTGAAATTTTGTAAGCATATATAGTTCAGAGTCATTGATAAAGTTTAATAGGTCATTCAAGGACAACATCCATTTCTCCCCAACTATTCCATACTATTGAGTCACATTCAGCACCAAAAAAGCTGGTGCACTAAAGTCTGTTAGTTATCTACACGCTTGTTGTAGTTGTGATCTAAAAGTATTTAAAATTTTTAATAACCTATATTTTAAACCTACAGTTATAAACACAAGAAAAATACCTATGATAGAGCTAATTAATTATCTAAATTGTAGCTTTATTTTCACTTTCTATGAAGAATAGGAAGCTAAAATTCTGAGAAACATGTATAAAGAATAAGTGTAATTCTAGAAACTCCACTTTTAGAATCAAAATTTAACATATATCCTTCTCCCTGATATGCTTAAATTTCTTTTTAAGGAATCAGAATATGGTCAATTATGCAAGAACAAAATTTTAGGGTAGTATCTATCTTCTGTCTCATTCAACATACTGTACTTTGCCATGTATAATGTACATCATTTTGGCCCAAATTTTTGAGGAAAAAAATAAAAATGCACATTATATATGGATACATTGATTACATAAACCTGTGTATAATGTGTTACATGGGTGCTTACTATACATGGCAAAATATGTGTTACCAAAATCTGTCAAACCTACTTACTAAGTGAATCTACCTTTCATTCCCTGTCTATGCTGCCACTGTCTTAAGAGAGTTATAATCATCTCTTTCATCTGGATAATTATAATAATTTCTTAAATGATATAATTACCTCCATTTTTTTATACTCTTAACCATTCTTCACAGTGCCACAAACAACAGTTTAGCATTATTGGTGGGGATGCAGACTGGTGTAGCCACTATGGAAAATAGTTTGTGATTTCCTCAAAAAACTAAAAATGGAACTGCCTTTTGAGCCAGTGATCCCACTTCTGGGAATATATCTGAAAGAACCCAAACACTAATTCAAACGAACATAAGCACTTGTGTGTTCGTTGCAGTGTTCTTTACAATCACTCAGTTATGGAAGCAGCCCAAGTGTCCACCAATAGATGAGTAGATAAGATAGCTACGGGATATTTACACAATGGAATTCTAACAGGTCATAAAAAAAGAAGAAATATTTACACTTTGAAACAATATGAATGGGCCTGGAGAACATTATGCTAAGTGGAATAAGCCAGTCAGAGAAAGACAAATAAAATATGATTTCCCTTATATATGGAATCTAAACAGCAAACTGAACTAACAAGCAAAACAGAGACAGACTCAGAGCTAGAGAATAGGATGACAGCTAGCAGTGGGGTGGGGAGCACATTTAGAAGGTGAAGGAATTGAGCAAAAAGAACTCATGGACATGGACAACAGTCTGGTGATTGCTGGGGAGAGGGACGTATAAGGAGACAAAACAGTAATGTAAAAAATACAATAAAGATTAAATTAAAACTACATTGCTATTAAGGATACACACCGAATCTTTCTTATATACCCACTTATTCTTCCTATTCCCTATATTTATATAGTATCCATATCCCAAGTTCTATAAAGTTTCTCAGAACCTTGCCACAGCATATTTTTCCAGCTTCAACATTATAAACAGCAAATCCCCTTAACAATCAGATTATTTGTTATATATTGCTTTGGCTGACCTGTTTAGTTGGAATTTCCTTTTCCTACTTATTAGCATGACAAAATCCTACTCTTCTACTATAACATATATAAATGACATTTACTATGTGAATATTTTCTTAGCCAACTTTATGGTTACAAATACTTTCTCCTTTTTTGTGGATTTTCCTCATATCAAAATTATTGGTATTTCTGTATTTGTTTTGTAGATGCTTATTTTTTTTTATTTTTACATCAAATTTGGGTTTTCCCACTATCGGACATCATATATTTTCTATAACTGTAACCTTTAGCCTATGGCAGATATTTGGCCTTCTAAAGATATTTATTGTTGTTTGGAAAGAATAATGAAAAAGGGAACTCAAATGATCTGTGAAAAAAGGAAAGGAGATAGGGCATGTGAAATGGTATCCTTCACACCGGAGTATTTTTTTTTCATTCTTTTCCCAAAACACTCTTGCCATTTGCAATAAGTCTTGTCACTCATGAATTGTTACTACTGAGGTCCTCACCAAAGAAATATTATTTCATTTTTGGTTGTTCTCTGCAGTACTTCTGCATCGTTATTTCCCCACAGGCTTCATGTCCTTTAGTTGTTTTTTTTCACACTCTTTTTTTCTTTGGTAGTATATGTGTTGAAGGACTGATGCCAAGTAATCAACTTCACTTCTTTTGGGAAAAAATCCCAGGCCAAACCTATGGTTTATTTTATAGACAAACATATCCCTCCATATTTTCATTTCAGCAAAACCTTTGAAACATTTCAGCACAATGCAGTGGTGTATGCCAATTGATGAAATGCCAAAAGCTCCATAATGCAAAAATAAGAAAAGGATCAAAATTCTTTTCACCTAAGAAATTGCTGTTAGTTCAAGTAGCACTTAACTGGAGAAATGAATATGTCTTGGAGTAGAAATTTCATCTTTGGCAGCTGCAGTATCTAAGATCCACTGGTTGTCTTTTGTTTCTACCTATTCAGGGAGTCTCATTTTCAAAGGAGGATGATCCAATTTAGATTAAATTCCTGTCCATTTTTTAAAATCCTGAAATGAGGTGTTGGGTGGATCATATATGGTTCCCCCACTTGCAAATTCCTCATTATCTAGTATGATGTCAGTTAAACTTACTGACAGCACCTTTGTATTCTGCCACCCACTTTTATTCAACTAGAGTTCAGTTTTACAGCATCACACAGAGAGGAAGTGAATGTGGGCATGAGGTTAAGGAGGCAAAACAGACAAGGTTGGCAGATGGTAATGATCTTTCCAGAAATACCCTCAGGAATAACATGTAAAAAAGTTTTACCTTAATATAACACTACATAAGAAAAAAAATGAGGCAACATGTCCTGAGTTGAGAAAGGCATTATGGCACTTAATAAACAACAACTGTGGAAAGGCTCATTACCATCTGCCAACTTTCTCTTTTTATAAGAAAAAAATGGGTAAAATATATACATTTGTCTACTTCTACTTGAGTAAAATATAATGAGTTTTGAAAGACAGGAAAGAGACTGTAGTTCTGTTGACTATGTAACAAGATTATGTGGCACCCAATTAATTACATCCCATCAATATGCCTAACATTAACTAGGGATGGTTCTTTTGTTTATTCACTACCTAGTGGATGGTTTATTTGTAGGGCTGAAAAATTCCCTATTCTGATGAAAAATAATTTATGTACAATATATACCATGTAATACACTAAAATATTTATTGTTTCTCAGAAATTCTCATTTAACTGGATTTCTTATGTTTTAGCTAGCAATACCATATTAAGGTTTTAGAAGTATCCCTATATCCCTTTCATATATCTCTGAGCTCTCTGTATGAAAAGATGCTCTATGCCTGGTATTATTTGCTTATTGTGTGTTAATGTATGCTTATACAGTGGGACCTATGCCTTTCTACGAGTTCTAACACCTTAATATGGTAATGCTAGCTAAAACATAAGAAGTCCAGTTAAACAAGAATTTCTGAGAAACAATAAATATTTTAGTGTATTGAATGAGACAAATGAAAGCGTACTCAGCATCACTAGCCATCAGAGAGATGACAATTGCAATCACAGTGAGATACCACTTCACATTGGTCAGAATGGCCATCATAAATGAATCAACAAACAAGTACTGGTGAGATTGTAGAGAAAAGGGAACCCTAGTATACTGTTGGTGGAAATGCAGACTGGTGCAGCCTCTATGGAAATCAGTATGGAATATCCTCAGAAAACTAAAAATGGAACTGCTTTTTTACCTGGCAATTCCACTGCTGGCATTATACCCTAAGAATCCTGAAACACCAATCCAAAAGAACCTATGCATCTCCACTGTTCATAGCAGCACAATTCACCATAAACAAGTGTTGGAAGCATCCTAATTGCCCATCAGTAAATGAGTGGATTAAGAAACTATGGTACATTTACACAATGGAATACTAAGAAGTGGGAAGAAAAAAGGAGATCCTACCCTTTGAGACAGCATGGATGGAGCTGGAGAACATTATGCTAAGTGAAATAAGCCAGGTGGTGAAAGACAAATACCATATGATCTCACTTATAAGTGGAAGCTAATCAACAAAACAAACAAGCAAGCAAAATACAACCAGAGACATTGAAACTAATCAACAAAATGAACAATCCAGCAAAGTATAGCCAAAGACATGGAAATTGAGAATAGGCTGACAGTGATCAGAAGGGAGAGGGGAGGGGATAAAGGGGGAACAGGGTGAAGGGTTTACAGAAACAATTATAAAGGACATATGGACAAAAACAAAGGGGTGGAAATGGGGGAGGAAGGCATGTAGGGCTGGGGTTGTGGGAAAGGGTGGGGGGAAATGCAGGAAACTACTTGAAAAACAATAAAAAAAAAACAATAAAAAGTTTGAAAAAATATTATCTGGGATATATACACAAAAAATAGGAACCAGCAACTCAAACAGACATTCGTGCATAAATGTTCATAAAAAAAAAAAAAAAAAGAATGAACTGACAGTAACCAGAGGGGAGGTGGGAGGAGATAATGAGGAGAAAAGGGGGAAGGATTTTCAGGAACATATATAAAGGACATATGGACAAAGCCAAAGTGGGGTAGGATCAAGAGTGGGAGGTAGGTATTGTGGGGCAAGAGAGATTGCTTGGGGGAATGGAAACAACTATATTTGAACAACAACAACAATAAAAATATGGAATTAGTAAAAAAATTAGTATAATTCCATATTTATTATAGCTGCTCTTCATCTGCTTGTATCAATGAATGTTTATTAATATACTAAAGTAAAAAATAAAATATAGAGATAGATTTATTTATATGTATAATAAATTTATTCCTGTTACATGAAAAATATCTTTTCTTTTTGAATCAAATATAAAACTTCAAATAATAATGACCAAATCAAATTAACATATAAATTAATACATAAACTAGAAAATGTTACATAGAATGCATTTTTATACTTTAAATTTATTAAAATGAGTCAATTTTGCATAAAATTTTTGGTAAAATCCAAGTCTAATATATTATGGTTTAATAGGCTCAATATATTCTGTTGGCCAAAAAGGTCATTTGTTTTTTTCCCTTAAGATGGCTCTAGTAGCACTTAGTTGTCTTTAACTTCATTCAAAACAGTTTAGTTACATTGTATTGTGACAGCTGTGATATTAGCATGCACTTAAAAAAATTAAAATTGGTGAGTATTTGTGTAGGGATTTTAATATTGAATATGGAAGAAAGCACAGAACATTTGGGGCATATTATGCTTTGTTATTTTAAGAATGGTAAAAACACAACTGAAAAGCAAAAACAAAATATTTGTGCAGTGTATGGAGAAGGTTCAGTGACTGATTGAACATGTCAACTGTGGTTTGCGAAGTTTTATGCTGGAGATTTCTTGCTGGATGATGCTCCATGGTCAGGTAGACCAATTGAAGTTGATAGTGATCAAATCGAGACATTAACTGAGAACAATCAATGTTATACTATGCAGGAGAAAGACAACATACTCAGAATATCCAAATCAATAAAGTTATTGGTGAACTTTATATCTAAAGTTATATACTTTACTTTATAATTTACATATAAAGTAAATGACATTTACTTTACTTTAGATTTAATCATATATGTATATGATAAAATTGCAATCACAATCACACATGTATGTATATGATAAAATCCAAATGAAATTTTGGCCAAACCAATAACATAAATGATAATATAATTTTTATATCAGAACATATGTATGCAAAATTACATAACAATGGTTTTTAAAAAAGATTATGAGTGAAATTGCAAAATTCTGAAAGTTAATGTGAAGGAAAAATATGACTGTAAAATTTCACAATATCTTGGTCATCTTCTCAAATTTTCTATAGGACCCCAAATAGTAACATCTGTGAAGACAAGCATTATAGTGTCTTCTAATTTCTTATTCTATTCCCAGCATCTGGTACAGGACTTGACATAGTAGACACTCAATAAGTGTTTGTTAATGAATGAAGAAAATATACAAATCACAGTCCTTTTATGCTTACATATGTTCAAATATATACACAAAAATGGTTTTAAGTTTAGACAGAATGTACACATCAGAATCATTTTTAAAATTGTCCTGTCCATACTGGTAGATTATTTTATAAAATTTTGAACAATTTGAATTATTTTCCTTGTATGAAACTATATTTTGGATTTATTGTTTTGCATAAAAACTTTGAGAACAGTTACAAGAAAGATCATTTTTTTAAAGTTTGTCTATTATGAATGTGTGAAACTTTACAGTGTATGCCACAATTTGGAGGATTTTAGAATTGGTGCTTGGTGATGGAGCATTACTGTTTAGTTTAACTAAATTCTATGGTAGGCTAGTATGTGATCTATTTAATTGAAATTCTAAATTAATCCCATTGATGGAATTAATATAGAAATATATGTGTGAGTAGTATCCCTATACTTAGGCTGTAATTGTCCATTATCATTCTTATACCAACTTTGTGAATTATTGAGTTTTGGGTAATTAAATTTTATATTCTGAGCTGTACATTAAGTATGGAAGGTGAAGTATGTTCTTTTTTATATAGAGATAATTTCTTAATTATTTGTTTAGTATCTACTTGCAAAATGCACAAGCATCACAAAATTTTATTTTCTTTCATAAACAATTTTCAACACAATGAAAATAAAAACTAGAAAATGAATTTCAAATAACTCAATTCATATTGTGATAATATCTAACTGACCTCTAATTTACTGTCTGTTCCTTTTAACAAAATACGAATATATTACCAAAAGATCACAGACCACACTGACAACTACACTCATTATTGTGATAATAACTCAAAAGTGTGATTTGCAAGAAGTGTGTTGGGAACTGCCCTGACTGGTATCAGAAGCTGAAACCCCCGCCTAGGCTAAGGCTAAGGGAACGCCCTTGGAACCGTAAGCCAGCAAGGAGACAAAAGCTTATCTCCCTGGCAGGAATGCTGCTTCTGCTGCTGAACCCCAAAAAGCCTGGTCAGTTAGCCAAAGATGGGTAAGATTCCCCATGGGGGGAACGACCTAAGCCAGGCACGATCACTTTGGGAGGCCCCCAAAAGAAGGATTTGGGGAGCTGCAGCAAAAGAGGGTGACGGACCCTCGCTCCTCGGCTTTGACATTGCCTGAGTTCTCATCATCTGGGAGAAAATCTCCTTATTGCCTTAGTTCCTGTGCTAAGCCTGAAACAATGACAGGGTGGTGCAGCTCTGTGCTGAAAAGGGCAGATTCCCTGGGTGATCAGGCCTAAGAAAGAACATGTAAATTACTGTGAAACCTTCTTTGTTTAGAATGCTCTCAGTTGAATGAGAGGGGTCCAAGGAGGAAGTTTGTTCCTCAAAGTCTTACAGCTCTTTGACCCAGACTCAATAGACCAGCAGAATTCCTTGTTTTCTATAGTTCCTTACTTCCCCCTGATAAGTACTGTCCTTTACCTGAATTATTATGCAAAATGAGCCCAATAAAAGCAAATGTGGACGGTAAATCAGGGCCCTCCCCACTAGGGGGGGTGGCCATTCTGTCCCTACTTCCCCACAGAAACTAGTTTGTCTCTGTGTCTGTTTGTTTCTCCCGTGTTTTTCGGTGAGCCATCCGCAGCGTTCTGTGGTCACTGCTGGCCGGTGACCCATGCGCAACAGAAATGGAGTGTCAGTGGAAAAAATTGCAGATAATGACTCTTCACAGTGATCAAGAATGTGATTTAGTATCTTTATATTAACTTCAAATTTTAAACATATAACTTTTAACATTTACCCAATCTTCTTTTAATTTTTTCTAAGATATGTATAGAAAAATCATAAATTCAGGGATTTTAATTTCATTTTAAAATAGCCTTCTCAGAATTTTTATTTCTGATATTTTCTCACAAGGGTGTGGCAGAAAAATCAGCACACAATCAGAACGAGCAGATGTGTTACAGGGTCTCTCATCTATTGACTCCTGTACATAATGAGGATTACATCCACCATTCCCTTAAATTATGGTTTACTCACAGATTCCTCTCTTTAAGCCTGTGTTTGAACTAAGGTCCGAGGAGTGTACTGCACGAGTCATACAAACAATAAAAATAATAAAATAAAATTAAATAAAACATTACCATGAGTATATTCAAATAGATATTGTCTTTTAATATCAAAACGATATACAATGGATGCCTTTGAACTTCTGTAGTAAGGAGAAACTTTTAGAAGGGACTATTTCATTCAAGTGTTTTTGAGGGTGTTCTCTCTGAGATTGCCAGATAGCTCTGTTCATTCTGAACTTTCATTTATTTCTGACTTACATCCATTTTGTGTTAAATGAACAATATTTTCAATTGCACTAATATATCAAAGTTATTGATTCTTTCAAAGTGAGTTGCATAAATGTTTCACTTCAAAGCATTTTAATGCATACATAATACTTATCAGTCTTTATGCCATGACTAAACAGTAAACTTTACGCCTTTGCTTATTTCAGTACTGTTTTCACTTCACAATTAGTTATAATTCCAGAGAGGGAGTTTGAGTATGTATGGCCCAATCTTTGGCAAGTGTATGCATAATTAAAATCAGGGCTACCTTCCTGACATCAAAGGTACAGAGAAATGCATTGAAAATAACAAAACAATAAAAGGGGCCTGAAACTGAGGCAGTTTAAGAAATGACAGTTTAATGAAAGCAGGGTAAAAATACTATCACTCTGATGGAAAACATCTGTCCTCCGTGAATCTTGAATGATGGAAGGTTGTGCGGTCCTTGAGGAATATGTTGCCAGCCTGTGGTTATATCAATAGCAGGTCAGGCATGGCCTGTCTCCTTTAATATCATAGTTATGACTGTCCAAATACATACCATTCCAGCTAGTATTTTGTCTTCAGCATTGCAATAGGTTGCTTTAAAGTCCATTTCTTTTCACTGCTTGTTGGGTTTTTTCAATGGAATGTGGGAATGATGTTACTGAACTGTAAGGAGAGACAAATATATCACTGAAAGCAGTTTGTAATTCAAAATCTTTGAAAATATCATAATTCTGGTTATTTCAAAAATCAACTCAGACATGCCTTGCTAGTTTTCTTTAAGATTTTATTAAATTATGATTGCAATCAACAGTTTATGATTTTTTTAAACAACAGCATTCACCCTTCCCACTGCCAAATCAATTACTCTAGATAGCAAAAATTTATGTGGGCAGGTAAATGTTTATGAGAATAGTGAGTTAAAGAACATCATTCTGTGATGAAAGGGTTAATGTGTTTCTTCACAGTTATATCTGAATTACAATGACAGACCTTTACAAAAAATAGGAAAAGAGTTTATTTGTATTCCAAATTGGTGATAAACAAATAGATTAGTGTCATGGCACAAATTTGGAAAAAATGAAAGCTAGTACTTTCATTTAAAATCATAATTTTTCTTTGTCTTTCATTCATCAACAAGTAATTTTTGAAATTAAATTGTGCAGGTAAAAGCCTGTAATGTGGGATAAACAATTTCCTTGGCAATAAGAAAAAAAATGAATTGCTTCTTACCTACAAAAGTAGTTAACATGGATGTTCTGACATGTTAAATATAAATATTTATTTATACTGAGTTTAAAATAAATGTTAATGTTTCAGTTTTTCAGTGAGCTTACCTCTGCATTTAGTCTGTTGATAGAAATGGTTTCCCATTTCCCCCCTAGGATGAATTTATCAAGTCTGTTGTAGTAATAATAATAATTTACCCAGCCTTGTCTACCACAAATCTAGAACTGCATTTCACTAAGTGTTCATGAGTTGAAGGTGAAACAGAAGAGGGTAAGAGTGACCACAAGTGTGGTCACTATATACAAAATATGATTTCTTTACTTGTCTCTCAGTAGTTTTTTCAGAGAGCATTCAAACTGATATTGTACTTTGCATGGTTTTAGGTTATTAGTCTCTTTACTGTGTTCCACACTTCATTGTTATCACAGGAAAAGCTTTCCTATGCAAGTTTAAGAAAACTTATAAGATGCTTGAGTTATTCATATACTGCACCAAATTTTTTATGGCGCCTTCAGGAAACCTTATATTACTGAAAACTTTATTTTGGAGGGGAGTTGAGTTGAGTTTTCTAGACTATAGATAATAGTAATTTACATGTTGTAATTATTTAGTGAAACATTGGTTATTTGGAGACTTCTAAATACTTGTATATTATGTAGTAAATATGATGTGTGTGTTTGTGTGTGTAACTCATGATAGCTTATGATAAGTAGAATAACCCAAGTGTGAAACTAGATAAAATTTCGTATCAACATATATTCACTTGTGTAATCTTGCTTAATCATGTTTTTCCAAAACAAATTTAACTTAATATTTATTAAGCTTCAAATACCCTTCATATTTAGAAAAGAAAACTTTTATCACATGTTTAAATAGAAAAATTTATCATTTTCTGAACTATACTATTGAGTCATTTTTGTCTAGTACTCTTCCATTTCTGGTGATATTTGAATGTTCATGATGTATCAGGAGGAAAAACTTAACTAGGTTCTAAATATCTTTAAAAATATTCTTTTTTTTGAACTTTGGTTCAGGGTAGTTTGTAGTATTTGTTAATTCAAGTAAAATGGATTTTCTGAGAGCATGTCCATCAATAATAGGATGTATTCAATTTATAAATAAGCTATTAGTTTTGCAAAGTCATATTTAAACATGAACAGAAATAAAGAAAAATCTAAGAGCTGGTTAATAAATTATATCCTCTGGATGCCATTTCAGTATGATGATATTAAATATAAAATGAAAGTTAAATATACCTTAAAATTGTATTATTCAATCTCTGCTTCAGAAATATTAACATTTTCATCAGAATTATTCTTATATATGTTATTTCTCTTGTGTTTTTGAGTAGAATTTTCAGTTCTTTCCTGTGCTATTAAATGATGTGAGGCAATCTGCCACCTAACTCTTATCATTTAGCAATTAAGGATTCATAATTTTAAGTACTATGAGCTCAATATATCATCTTTCTAAGTCAACTGAAGTCTGGATTTAAACTTTTCACTAATACTTTATTCTTTTCTGTGATGATATCTCTTCAAATCTTCTTTTGATAGACTAGAAAATAGATGTTTGACACAAATCCCATGCCTTCACACACAGAGAGTGGTATAGAATGTGTAATTTTAGTACAATACACCTGGCTCACAATCCTAGCTGTCCCCATAGTGCTGGGGCAAGAACTGATATTTGGTAGATTATCATCAGTTTCAGTTCTTTTCTTGCACTACATCCACTTTATCCATTTTCATTATATGCAAGGTTAAGACAAAGACTCAAAGAGGCCCACATAGTGCAAATAACCTGTTATGATCTTGTTATCTCACCACTGTTAGCATAAAAAACTCAAAGGCATGACCAATAAATATTTGATTTTTACTATATCATTAATACAAGTGAAAAGAAATATTACTTGCCCAATTCCTATCTTGCTTTATAAGTCTAAAAATTTGTTTAGTATTTGATGTTTTAGCCATATCTGTAATGAAGTCATGATAATAGCCTACTTTATTAAGATTAGTATGGTATTATCATCATGACCCTCTCTGAGACTATTAAATAGGCAATTTCCACATGCATCATTATGCTTTGTGTCCAGGGGCCAGATGCCCTATGAGGCAGCCTCTGCTTAATCTAAGATTAATACAGTGACTATCACATTGCATGTTGCCAATCTAGAATCACTTAGAGCCATCAATTATTTACAGCCAACACACACAGAGAAACACTCTCACTCCATGTGAGATTCTAAAGCAGAAGCTCTCATCAGCTTGAATTGCCTTGAAAGATACTCCCTGAAGCAATGACTGGAGCTCACATACAGGGAAGGGAAAGCACAAGAGGGCCCTGAAAGGCAGTAAAAACAGTGTCAAGGACATTTTAATTTGTTTAAATTGGTGTATGAATCTTTCATCATAATGTTCAAAACCACAGCTTTAAAGACAGAGTCTAGGTCAAATTTCACTGCAAATAATCATACCCTTAACATAATACCCATCCAAAGAAAAGTGAGAATAGAACTTAAGTAAAAAATACAGATTAGAATAATTTCTGTTGCAGTTGGCCCTTAAAATAAGGTCTTTTATCACTGGGAAATTATTTTAAATGTTTATACTTGTTGCTGGGGGACAAATACTGTGGTTTTAAATTTTAGGACTTTATTTCCATCAGTATATAGAGTCAATTAAAACAAAAATATGATAGCATACAGTCCTCAATATTGCATTTTTAAAATAATTTATTTAATGGTACCTTGCCATGAAAAACTACCTTTTCCTTGCCTCCCCCACCTTCTTTAGGCTAAATTAAATAAACCTGGTGATTTTAATAACCAGAAGAAGATTTTCATCAATTATGAGAGCCAATACCACATTTTATGTCAGGAAAATGTGGCTTATTAAAAATATATTGTATTTCTTTTTAATTTATCTGGTTACATTTTCCTAAACAATTAATAGTCTCATACTATCTAAAGATCTATTGTTCCTTTATTAACAATTATCCTCTTTACATGTACTTATCTAAATTAGTTTGAAACTTTTCTTCTACCTTGAAAGTGTTAATGCATCTAGAGCATAAGTGTTCTATGAACGATCTGGATTAATTTCTACATCTTTCTTCTCAGTAGCTGTTTGTCATGGGAAAACTTCAGATTTTCTCTAACCAATCAAATTTTATGTTAATGTGATTAGTCTTATTAAAAAGACAAATTTTAAGGCATTTTTAACCACATGATTTCTTTGTTTATTTGTCTATATCTCAGCTTTGACATGGTGTAAAGAAGCAAAGCGTTTTACAAGAGCTATGTAATTAAATGCTTGCAATCAATTTGTTGTTATGGGAATCATGTGGTTAAAACAGATTTTATTTTGTAGGATGTTTCTGTAAACTTAGTGGTCATCAAGTTGGGGATTCACCATGAACAAAATTGAGTTTATCTTACTACCTAGTGATTTCTACCTAATCATAAATATATAATATTTAAGAATTACTAATGTATTTAGTTATTAAATAAAGTCACACCATGTCTTTGTCTTCTGGCAAAGGAAAATTACTTTCTGTATTAGAGAATATAAGAGAAAGAGAGAGAACATAGTAGAAGATATAGCTATAGTTGCTTTTTTCAGTTATTCAACATCATAACACAAATATTGAACTGAAATCATGAAAGGATAGAGTTACCTTTCTTTGATATTTCTGAGCACACATATACCTATAAAGCTTGTCTTTCTTTTAGAGAAATGTGTTTCTTTGTTTTAGCATTTCTGATAATGTTTCATAAATATTTGCCAGGTATTAAATTTAAGTACCCTCCTCAAATTTGTGTTACACATGTGACTTATTAATCATTTTGGGCCTACTTGATTGAGAGGGAAAACCAGTAAGCATAAGAGTGAGAGCTAGTTGAATAGTCAGAGAGAAAGAGAAAGAGAGAAAATAAGCAACTGCAAATCATTTTCATTGAAATTATATTATTTTTGTAAAATATAATGTAAAAATTATAACTTTAATATAATTGCATATTCCACATAGAAATGTTTTTAATAAATGATGTAACTAAAATATTTGTGAATAAAAGACTCAGAATAGACACCACAACACTGAAGTGGAAAAACAAAATTAAAGGACGGACATGATACAAATCTTACTATAAAACTATAGTAATTAATACAGGGTGGTATTAATGAAAGAATAAACAAATAGATCAGTGTAACAGAAAAGATAATCAGGATTTAAACTCACATAAATATAGTCAAATGACAAAGAAGCCAAGGAAGGACAATAAAGCAAAGATAGTGTTTTCAACAAATGGTGCCGAAACAACTGGACATCTATGTACAAGAAAAAATGAATCTCAATACCTCACGGCCTTCATGAAGGTCCTTATGACCTTCACAAACATTAACTCAAAATAGATAATAGATCTAAATGGAAAATACAATCTATAAAACCCTTACAAGATCACATAAGAGAAAACCTAGATGACCGTGGGTATGATTTCTTTAGATACAATACCAAAGGCACAATCCAAAAAAGAAAGAATCAATAATCTGGACTTTATATAAAAAATACTTTTGTTCTGAAAATGGCAATGTTAGGGGAATAAGAGGAGAAGTAACAAACTAGAAGAAAACACTTGAAAATAACACATCTGATAAAGGTCTGTTACCCAAAATACAAAGGAACTCTTATAACTCAACAATAGAAAAACAGACACCCAGCTTAAAAAGCCAAAAACATTAACAAAACTGCTATAGACTGAATATTTTGGTCCCTGGAAATGTGTATGTTGAAACATAATCTTCAATGTGACGACATTTTGCGGTAGGGCTTTAGGAGCGCGATTAAGTCATGAGTGTGGAACCTCATTGATGGGACTAGTTCCCTTGTAAATGAGTTCCCACAGAACTCCTTGTAGTAAAGCTCTACTTTACTAATGTAAGAATCTTAGAGAATCACATTATTTTCTGGGAAATGCATTCTTCCCTTTATTCCCCAATTTATGTATATAACTTTATTAATAGTATACATGCTTCTTAAATGACCATGGAAAATGCTCCTTTATTTGAAATTATATTAAAGTGCAGATATTTTTCTTTTGAATGATGTATGTGTGAGAGAGAGAAAGAGAGAGAGAAATGTGGTATTCATTATCTTTTTAAACATTTTATTTATTTATTTTCAGAGAGAGGGGAAAAGAGAGAGACAGAGAGGGAGAGAAACATGTTTTCATGTGAGGGAGAAACATCAGTTGGTTGCCTCTCACACACCCCAACCAGGGACCTGACCTGGCCCTCAACCCAGGCATGTGCCCTGACTGGGAATGGAACCAGCAACCCTTTGGTTCACAGGCTGGCCCTCAGTCCTCTGAGCCACACGAGACTGAGCAGAAATGTGGTATTCATTAGTTTTAGAATACTGTAAATTAATATATTTTGAATATTTTCAAATTCACATTACATATTTGTATTTTGGGTATACTATCATATGCTACATGTTAATACATTACAAATGATAAAAAGCAAGACGATAGTCATTAATTTTTATGGTCTACACAGCACAGACCTCTTTTTTTAGTCCAAAGTGTCCTCTTGAAAAAGTTGCTGTGTTCCTCTCATTTGAAGACGAGGACATTGAGGCACAGAAAGACTGTCACCCAGCTAGTAAAGAGCACACTTGGGTTTGATCCCAAGTATTATAATAGCCCACGCTCTTAACAATGCTCCTTAATCTCAAGTGAATGTCTCATGTGAGACACATTTGGAATCATTTCTAAAATCCAACAGATGCTTAGAATCTCATCATTTTGGGGGCGGGGGACATAACCACTGTGTGAGAGAAAACATTATTCAGCACTACTTTCTTATTTACATCTGTGAAATCACAGTTACCTTAGTGTTCTAAGGAAACATTTTTCACTTGTTTTAGTCTTACAGAAGTATACTTCTAATCAGCATTTGAAAAAAGACATAACAGAGGGGAAGGTGGAGGCTTTGCTCTAGGCAGCGAGTTTCACAGCTTCTGTGAAGAGGAGGGAAACTCGTAGTTCGGTGGAGAAGCAGAGCAAGTAGACTAGGTTATCGAATCACTTTTGAAAGCAGGACATCAAAAATTATTGTGATCATTGAAAAACCAGACAGAAAGAAGACTGCTTCAGGACAAAAGGGACCTAGGGATCAGCTCGGGGACTAGGGGTGTGCAGTCCCCAGGCTCGGTGCTCCCAGGTCTGCCTCGGGGCTCCTGGGAGAGGGGAGTCACTGCTCAATGGTGGTTGAGCAACTCCAGGGGAGAGCTTGTTGATTGAAGGCACAGACTGGCCAATTGGACTGGGAGGGTATCGCCCAGGGACTACGAACACCCACCCAGAGACCTGGAAGAAGTGAGGGCCTCCAGCCGGCATGACCAGTGACAGCCTGAAAGATCGCCCGCACCCCTAGCCCAGTGGAAGTGCAGATCGGTGGAGGACACAGAACCAGGAGGGGCTCGGGCGCTTTCAGGTCTCCGGAGCCAGCAGTTCTGATCTGGGGAAGTATAGGCCCCCTTGGGAATCTTGACTCACATGCTATGATCCCGGAAGGGATGGGTGCTTAGTGCCTTCCTATAGCCCGAATCTCAAAAGTTTGGTGGAGGGGCACGCCCCTTTAGGACTCCCAGGGAGGGTGCAGTGAACCCCAAAACATCGAGGGCGCCTCCTGAGATCATAGAGCTGGAACCCTGCAGGGACCCTGGAGTCTGGAAGAATGTGGCAGTGAGCTCCGGAGAGCCAGTGTGCTCAGGAGTGCCCAGGATTCCTGAGAGACTTGCTGAGATATGGCTGGGAAGAGACAGAAGCATTTCAAAGGTCCCTCAGCCAGCTGAAGCCAGCAAGATTAGAAAAACTGGTCTGGCCAGTTAGAAACCAACAAGAAGTTTTTTTTTTATTATTTTGTTTGCTTTGGTTTGGTTTGGTTTGGTTTTCGTGGCTGTTGTTGGATGATTGATTTTATCTTGTGTTTTAAGTGACATTTTATTTTTCAATTCTTACTATTTTTATATCTTGCAGTCCCTTATGTTTCTCTTCCATTCATCCTAATAATATTCTTTCCAATCCAAATTTATCTCTCCTGCACTCCATCTTCTGCTTTTCTTTCCTTTTTTTTCTTGTAAGTTACTATAATTTGTATTATCTTTTTCTCACCTTTCCGACATTTTTTATTTTATTTTTATTTTTTATTTATTTATTTTTTATTTTTAGAGAGGGAAGGGAGGGAGAGAGAGAGAGAGAGAGAGAGAAACATCAATGTGCAGTTGCTGGGGGTCATGGCCTGCAACCCAGGCATGTACCCTGACTGAGAATCAAACCTGCAACACTTTGGTTCGCAGCCCGCGCTCAATCCACTGAGCTACGCCAGCCAAGCGACATTTTTTATTTTAAAAATATTTTGGTATTCTTTTTCTTTTTGTATAATCTTCTCTGCTTGGCTGGTTAAACTGTCATTTGATAGGTTCCCCCTGGTACCTCAGTCACAGTGTGTTGGTAATTTACTATCCTTCATCTGTGTTCCATTAATACACCTCTCAAGGTTCTATACTCTTTATTTTTGTTATCTAGATCTCATTGATTCTGCCACAAGACTGTCACTATACTATTACTGTTAATAAGACCTAGTCCTTACAGTTGTAAATACTACTCAATACCCCTACCTGATCTCAGCCCACTTTGCAATATCCTGAACTATACTATTGTGGGGGTTCTCTCTATTCTTTTACACACTACTCCTATATACGAATCTTTATTACAACCCTACCTTAGAATCTGACCTCCCACAGCCTCACAGCTTTCTAGATCCAACTATCAATCCTCTCATCCCCAATAAGAATCTAACCCTCAGCCCTGGCTGGCGTAGCTCTGTGGATTGAGCACGGGCTGGGAACCAAAGTGTCCCAGGTTCGATTCCCAGCCAGGGTACATTCCTGGGTTGCAGGCCATAACCCCCAGCAACCGCACATTGATGTTTCTCTCTCTCTCTCTCTCTCCCTCCTTCCCTCCCTTCCCTCTCTAAAAAAAAAAAAAATAAATAAAATCTATAAAAAAAAAAAAAAAGAATCTAACCCTCTTTCCATCCTTTCTAAAACATGGTTAGTGGGGTGGAGGATCATGGTTAACACTATAAGAAGCCAAAGGATAACCCATCTCTTCTCTACTGGCTGCCAATGTAAATATCATAGTACACTGTCTTGCTGTCTTAAACATTTCGCCTTACTCCTCCAACTGATCACAAAAAAAAAGAGTAGGGGGAAGCTGTGAACACCAGGATACACGAAGGAGATTGCACCACTGAATCCCACAAGTATTCTACCATAAAAGTTCACACCATAATTGCAGGGAACCAGAATAGATCAATTTAAGAAACAGAGGCTAACAAGAAGAAACCCACAAACAATGAGAAAACAAGAAACAACCCCCAATTGAAGGGAAATGAGGAAGCCTCAAGAAAAATGCTAAATGAAATAGAGGCAGCTCAACTATCAGATAGTGAGTTCAAAACAATGATTATCAGGAAGTTCAATGAACTCACAGTGAGCTATCAGAAATTAGAAGGAAACTACATCAATCTCACTGCAAACTATATCAACATAAAAAAGGAAATAGAAACTCTCAATAAAGGCCAAGAGGAAATGAAGAATACAATCTCTGAACTGAAGAACACAGTAGAAAGAATGAAAAGTAGGATCGATGAAGCAGAAGATCAGATTAGCGAGCTAGAGGACAAAGTAGAAAACAACATCCAGAAAGAGCAAGAAAAGGAAAAGAGGCTCAGAAAGAATGAAGAGGGATTAAGAGAAATGCAAGGCAATATGAAACGTAATAATATCCGTATAATAGGGATACCAGAAGGAGAAGAAGAAGAACAAGGGATCAAAAACCTAGTCAAAAAAGTAATGAAGGAGAACTTCCCTAATTTGATGAGAGAGAAAGTCACACAAATCCAGGAAACACAAAGAGTCCAAATCAAGAGGAACCCAAAAAGGCCCACCTCAAGACACATCATAATTAAAATGGCAAAATTTCAAGACAAAGAGAGAATCTTAAAGGCAGCAAGGGAGAAAAAGGAAGTAACATACAAGGGGCCCCCAATAAGGCTAACAGCTGACTTCTCAATGGAAACACTTCAAGCCAGAAGAGAATGGCAAGAAATACTCCAGGTAATGAGAACCAGAGGTCTGCAACCAAGGCTACTTTATCCAGCGAGGCTCTCAATCAAGATAGAAGGCTAAATAAGAAACTTCCCAGACAAAAGAAGTCTAAAAGAATACACCTCTACCAAACCAGCTCTGCAAGAGATTCTAAGGGAGGGAAGGGGGAGAGAGAGAGAAAGAGAGAGAGAGAGAGAGAGAGAGAGAGAAACACACATACATAAAAGACAATGAATAAGTACCTATCAATAATAACCTTAAACATAAATGGATTAAATGCTCCAATCAAAAGACATAGAATAGCTGAATGGATAAGAAAAAATGACCCACATATCTGCTGCCTAAAAGAGACCCACCTCAGGATAAAAGACCTACACAAGCTGAAAGTGAAGAGCTGGAAACAAATGTTCCAAGCAAATGGACAGGAAAAAAAAGCCGGGGTGGCAATACTCATATCAGACAAAATAGACTTCCAAAAAAGGGCCATAAAGAGAGACCCAGAAGGTCACTTCATAATACTCAAGGGAAGAATCTGCCAAGAAGACATAAATATTGTAAATATATATGAACCCAACATAGGAGAACCCAAATACAGAAAGAAAATCTTAGAGGACTTCAAGAAAGATATGGACAGCAACACAATTATAGTGGGAGATTTTAACACCCCACTATCAAAAATGGACAGATCTTCCAAACAAAATATCAACAAAGATATTGTGGCATTGAACAATACCCTTGATGAAATGGACTTTACTGATACAGAGCCCTCCATTCAAAAGAAGCTACATATACATTCTTTTCAAATGTACACGGAACATTTTCAAAGATAGACCACATGATAGGACACAAAACAAGCCTCAAGAATTTCAAGAAAATTGAAATCATACCAAGCATTTTTTCGGACCACAAAAGACTGAAGCTAGAAACCAACCCCAAGGAAAAAAAAACAAAACACTCAAAATCATGGAGATTAAATAACATGCTATTAAACAATGAATGGGTCAAGAATGATATTAAAATCTAAAGGTTTCTGGAAACAAATGAAAATGAACTCACAACAACCCAAAACTTATGGGACACAGCCAAGGCAGTCCTAAGAGGGAAGTTCATAGCAATACAGGCCTACCTAAAAAAAGTTAGAAACATTCCAAACAAACAACCTAACCCTACATCTACAAGAACTCGAGGAACAACAAGAAAGGCAGCCCAGAGCAAGCAGAAGGAAGGAAATAACCAAGATCAGAGCAGAATTAAATGACATAGAGACTAAAAGCACAATTCTAAGGATCAATGAATCCACGAGCTGGTTCTTTGAAAAGATAAACAAAATCAACAAGCCTTTAAGCAGATTCATCAAGAAAAAAAGAGAGAAGACCCAAATAAACACAATCAGAAATGAAAGAGGAGAGATTACAACAGGTACCACAGAAATACAAAGGATTGTAAGAAATTACTACAAAGAACTGTATGCCAAGAAATTTGAAAACCTAGGTGAAATGGATGAATTTCTAGAAAAATATAATCTTCCAAAACTCAATGAAAAAGAAGCAGAAAGCCTGAACAGACCAATAACAACAAAATAAATTGAAGCAGTAATCAAAAAACTCCCAACACACAAAAGCCCTGGACCAGATGGTTTCACAGGAGAATTCTACAAAGCATTTAAGGAAGAAGTAACCCCTATCCTTCACAGAATATTCCAAAAAATCCAAAAAGATGGGAGTCTCCCAAACTCTTTGTATGAGGCCAACATCATCCTAATTCCAAAACAGATAAAGACACAACAAAGAAAGAAAACTTCAGGCCAATATCACTGATGAACATTGACGCTAAAATCCTCAACAGAATACTGGCAAACCGCATCCAACAATACATTAAAAAGATCATACACCATGACCAAGTGGGATTCATTCCAAGGATGCAAGGATGGTTCAATATTCACAAGTCAGTAAATGTAATACATCACATAAACAAAAGCAAAGACAAAAACCACATGATCATATCAATAGATGCAGAAAAAGCATTTGGTAAGATACAGCACCCATTCATGATAAAAACACTCGGCACAGTGGGAATAGAGGGAGCATTCTTCAGCATAATAAAGGCCATATATGAGAGACCTACAGCCAACATCATTCTCAATGGGCAAAAATTAAAATCTTTTCCACTAAGATCAGGAACAAGACAAGGCTGTCCACTTTCACCACTTCTATTCAATATAGTACTGAAAGTTTCAGCCACAGCGATCAGACAAGAAAAAGAAATAAAAGGCATCCAAATCGGAAAGGAGGAAACAAAACTGTCACTGTTTGCAGATGACATGATAGTGTACATAGAAATCCTATAGACTCCACCAAAAAGTGCTTGACCTAATAAACGAATTCGGCAAAACAGTGGGATACAAAGTCAAAATCCAGAAATCAAAGGCATTTCTGTACACCAACAATGAAACAGCAGAAGCAGAGATCAAAGAAAAAATCCTATTTGAAACAGCAAAAAGAAAAATAAAATATCTAGGAATAAACCTAACCAAAGAGGTAAAAGACCTGTATTCAGAAAATTACATAACACTCAGGAAAGAAATCAAGGAAGACACAAACAAATGGAAACATATACCGTGTTCATGGATTGGAAGAATTAATGTCATCAAAATGTTCATACTACCCAAAGCAATATACACATTAAATGCAATTCCTATTAAAGTACCAATGGAATATTTCACAGACATAGAACAAACACTTCAGAAATTTATATGGAATCATAAACGATCCCAAAAAGCTGCTGCAATTTTGAGAAAGAAGAGTAAAGTAGGAGGGATCACAATACCCGACACTAAACTATACTACAAGGCCACTGTAATCAAAACAGCCTGGTACTGGCATAAAAGCAGGCACATAGACCAATGGAACAGAACAGAGAGCCCAGAAATAAACCCAAGTCTCTATGGTCAATTAATATTTGACAAAGGAGGCAGCAACATAAAATGGAGTAAAAATAGCCTCTTCAACAAATGGTGTTGGGAGTACTGGACAGCCACATGCAAAAAAAATGAAACTTGAACACCAACTGACACCATATACAAGAATAAATTCAAGGTGGATAAAAGCCTTAAATATAAAATGTGACACCATTAAAGTCCTAGAGGAGAACATAGGTAGGAAAATCTCAGATATTTCACACAGAAACATTTTTACTGACATGTCTCATAGAGCAAGGGACATAAAGGAAAGAATAAACAAATGGGATCTCATCAAAATTAAAAGCTTCTGCACAGCTAAAGAAAACAGTATCAAAATTAAAAGAGAACCAACTGTATGGGAAAACATATTTGCCAATGATACCTCAGACAAGGGTTTAATCTCCAAAATATATAAGGAGCTTACACGACTGCACTCTAAGAAGCCAAGGAATCCAATTAAAAAGTGTGCAAAGGACTTGAACAGACACTTCTCCAAGGAGGACATACAGAAAATCCAAAGACATATGAAACGATGTTCAATATCGCTAGCTATCAGAGAGATGCAAATTAAAACCACAATGAGATACCACTTCACACCAGACAGAATGGCCATCATAAACAAAGCAACAAACAACAAGTGTTGGAGAGGATGTGGAGAAACGGGGTCCCTAGTGCACTGTTGGTGGTACTGCAGACTGGTACAACCACTATGGAAAGCAGTATGGAACTTCCTCAGAAAACTAAAAATGGATCTGCCTTTTGACCCAGCAATTCCACTGCTGGGACTCTATCCTAAGAACACTAAAACACCAATCCAAAAGAACCTGTGCATCCCAATGTTCATAGCAGCACAATTTACAATAGCTAAATGCTGGAAGCAAACAACATGCCCATCAGTAAATGAATGGATCAAAAAACTATGGTACATTTACACAATGGAATTCTATGCAGCAGAAAGAAAGGAGCTCCTACCCTTTGCAACAGTGTGGATGGAGCTGGAAAACATTATGCCAAACGAAACAAGCCAGGCAGTGAAAGACAAATACCATATGATCTCACCTTTAACAGGAAGCTAAACAACAAAACAAAGAAGCAAGCAAAATATAACCAAAGACACTGAAATAAAGGACAGGCTGACAGTGACCAGAGAGGAGAGTAGAGGGAATTTCAGGGGACATTGGGAAGGGTTCACGGGAACAAACTTAAAGGACACATGGTCAAAAACTATGGGGAGGTTGGTAATGGGAGGGAAGTGGGGAGGGGTGGGAGGGGGCGCTGGACTGGGAGTAAAAAGGAGAAAACTGTATTTGAACAATGATTAAAATAAAATTTAAAAAAGAGAAATAAAGAAAGTAAGGCACAGGAGAATTAAGTGATTAGCTCCACGAAAGCATTATTAATAAATGGAGACGATAGGACTCAAAAACCATGGTCTCTGTGCATATGGCTTTAAGCACTGCAGTGCACTTACACCCATTTTTTAAAATTCTAAATCTATTATGGGTTAAACTACTTTAGAAATGAAAATTAAAGGATAGCTTTGGGTACAGCAGTAAGCCCTAAATTCATTCTCATCCAATGGTCCTTATTCTATAAAACCTCACTTTGGCCTGCTCTTCCTAAGGTTAAATCTGAAAGCAATGTCCTGAAATTTATAGAGGATTACCACCTCAGGAAGCTGAGGAATCACAGAGACTAAAAATTTAATGAATAAAATTTAACATATCAGTTTCTGAGGAAGAATGTGAACATGTAAAGTTATACATGAATAAATGTAAGCTGTAGTTGAAAACATACACATTAAACATAAACTGACACTATTAAAAAATGAAAAAAGACATAACAAGAGAGTAGCAGTCATTAATTCTGAAGTAATCATATATACTAGAGTTGGATATGCTATAAATTTTCTTGTGCAAGTGCTATCAAAATACCACAATTTTATTATTGCAGTTCTCCTGAGTCTTACTAATTTACACATAGGATATCAGTCATATTTTAGTTTAGCAGTTGTTAAATATTTTTATATTTACATTTAAAAGTATTTAAGTTATGTAAACACTTTAAAGTGGCATCAAGCCAATAGAGACTACACAATATAGAAAAATGTATACTAATAATGAAAACAAACATTATATAAATTTTATATTATACCTACTGAAAGAGATAAGAGTATGAACAAGAACTGGAAGTGAAAATATAAAAGTGGAATTAAGTGAAAATATAAGGTCCAATTTATCAATCATTCAAACATATTTTTGTTGTTGTGTCTACAACTTATCACCAAACCCTAGGTCATGCATACTGTATCTTATTTTGATTTAGCAGCTTAAAAATGTTGCATGCTATATACAAATCAATAATCCATTTTGATTTAAATTTTGTGAGAAATGTATGGTCTCTGTCTCTTTTTCATTATTATTTTTTTCAGGTGAACGTTCAGTTGTTCACTTGCCATTTGTTGTAAAGACCATCCTTGTTCCATTGCACCCTTGTATGTACACATACAAAGTTGACTCTCTTTGGGTGAGTCAATTTCTGGGCTTTCATTTCTCCTCCATTGATCTGTGTATCTACTCTTTCGTTTTACAACACCATCTTGATTACTAAACCTTTATGGTAACTCACAAGATTAGGTCACTTGAAATCCCAAGGCTTTCTTCTTTTTTTTCAATATTGTCTTGGCTATGCTAGGTATTTTGTCTTTCCATATAACCTTTAAAATTAATTTGTCATAGCTACAAAATAGCTTACTGAGGTTTTGTTTTTGGTTATATTGAATCAATAGATTAAGACTTGATGTCTTGACAATATCAAGTCTTCAAATACATGAATAAAAATGTCTCAACTTATTTACAAATTCTATAACTTTTTTCAGCATTACTTTTTAGGTGAATATTAGGTAAAAACTGAGGAAATGTCATTAAAATATGGCCTTTTATTAATAATAGAATATCAATATTGCTTCTTTAATTATGGCAAGTATACCATTATAATATATTAATAGGGGAAATTAAATTTGGGGTATGTTGAAACTCTTTTTACTATCTTTGTCATTTTTCAGTATATCTAAAACTATATTAAACATCAGAATAATTGGATTAGGATAATATTTTCCATAAGATTTTAAAGCTATTATTATTATATTTATATTATTCAAAATTACTTTACTATTAGACCTTGGAAAGCAGATAAAATTGTATGATTCTTACTCCTTGTTCTCAAAATACATAGTAAATTTTAATATAAAGAAATATTTTATAGCACTAATCTACTATGTGATAATATTGTGTTAAATAAATTTTACCTCATTACCCTGAAGTGCTAGAAAAAGCCACTAAAAAATTACAGATATGATGAGAAGAATTTATAGACCAGGACAGTTTAGATCAATATTATCTAAGCATTTTCTGAATGCAAACATATTTACTGTTTTATTATTATCAAATGCTGAATGACATGTTAGCTGTTTTTTTCTATATTGTTTTTAAAGTATAACTTCAGTCCTTGTATCACAAATTGTTATCTACAAGTCATCTAAGAAAGTAAATTTTCTAAATACAATAAATATATGCAGAGCTATTTTGAAGGGTGGACTAGTTTCCTGTGGCTGCAGTAACAAATTGCCACAATCTTGGTGGCTTAAAATAATAGAATTTATTCTTTCTCAGTTCCGAAGGCTAGTTCAATGTTAGTTTTAAGGGCAGAAATCAAGATGTCAGTAGGGTTGTATTCCTTCTCTGAAAGTATAGCAGATAATTTGTTCCTTGCATATTACAGCTTTGGATGATTTTGAAGGCATCCTTTTGCTTGTGGTCCATTGCTTTGATATATTTCTTATGACCACATCGACTTCTCTTTTATGTATATCTAATCTCCCTGTGCTTCTCTCTTATAAGGGCATTTGTGATTGGATTTAGGGCCCATCCAGATAATCCAGGATGATTTCCCTATGTCAAGATTCTTAATTAGCCCTTGCTGGTGTGGCTCAGTGGATTCAGTGCCAGCTTTCAAACCAAAGGGTCGCTGGTTCAATTCCCAGTCAGGGCACATGACTGAGCTGCAGGCCAGGTCCCCAGCAGGGAGTGCATGAGAGGCAATCACACATTGATGTTTCTCTCCCTCTCTTTCCCCTTCCCTTCCTCTATCTCTAAAAATAAATAAATAAAATCTTTAAAAAAAAAACAATTCTTAATTACATCTGAAAAGACTCTGTCTTTATAAGGTAACATTTAAAGTTACACAGATACAGGTCTGATATCTTTGGGCGGCCATTGTGGGGACTCTGCAGAAGGAGAGGAGAACTATTTAACAAAATAAAAATAAGCTACCGTCTTTAGAAAATGTTAAACAGTGAAATTTAAGCTTTGTGTAATTTCTTAGGGGATATTTAGAAAATTAACATGATACTATGAATTTTTCCTTAGTGCTTACAACAAATATAGTTTGCATTATATTTCAATGAAGGATTTTCAGATTATTATTCAGTCAAAGAAAAACTACCCATATAAAATCATCCAAGTTTGCCTTATGTGTTTTTGTAGGTTTCATTGTTTATTGTATGACTAATTGAACCCAGGACAAATTTAGGGACATTGGGGAAATAGAAAAACCTTTTAAAGGAGAACTCTGAAATGTAATTTAGTTTTGCTTTGCTGGGCACCTGATTTAAGGGACTACACTTCTGGAATACCTAGCAACTCAATGAAAACATCTAAGGATCCGCATGATAAATCTGTCTCTGTCTTTATGGTCCTAAGAATGCTGCAGTCATGGGCAGTGAGGAAGTATGTGAATGTGTACTTTTGGTGGAGAGCAGAGAAGATGAGATGGAAGGATAGGAGGCTCTGCTCTTATAATAAATAGCATTTATTTGTAAGTCAGATACATAATAAGCCATAGACTTACTGAATAATAGCACAAAATAGAACTTAGAGCTCACCTAATCAAATTTATTTTATCAATGCAGAAAGGATCTAATGATGTGGATACTTATCAAATATTAACTAAATAATTAGTAATAGAGAAAAAAAATTAAAACCCAGGTTATGTGCTGTTTTTATTCTGACAGAAATAAGAAATAATTCTGAGAGAGTGTACAACTAGTAAGCATCAAAGCCTGGCAATCCAGATTTTCTGTAAAATCACTGCCCACACATGTCTAGAAAACTCTATATCTTTTTCCTGTTGCAATACCTTTAGATATATTTAGTGATAATTTTACTTTTATCAATGACTCATTGTATTGTATTCTATTTCCATTTCAAGACTTGAGTATTTGATTTGGTTTTATTTATTTCCTGAACACTTGGGTGATATTTATATTCTTTCTCTCTCCCTTTCTGTTATACTTGTACACATATGTGAACATCACGGAAGATAATTAAATTTAGCATTTAGATTACCACAACTTTCTCTGTCTCAAAATGGCTACTGTCTGCCATTCAACTTTCCCATAGGCAACCTAAGAGAAGGAAAATCAAATGAACCTTTTAAATACACACATATAAGTACAGACATATGTGCATGTACACATTTAAAATAATGGATATACACATGCATATGTTTACAAACACATTTGTACACATTAATAATGATTAAGATTCTCAAAAATAATCATCTAGAACTTATGATTCTTACGAGGCACTAATGTTAATAAAAAAGAGAAAACTATGAAAAAAAGAGACTACTTGTTCTGGTTTAAATATATATATTGTACTGGTTTTCTTTTGCTACCATAACAAATTACCACAAATACAATGGCTTAAAATAAAATACATTTATTATCTCATAGTTCTGTAGGTCAGAATTTCGACATGAGTCTCTTCTAAGCTCAAGGTGTAAGCAGGATTATATTTCTTTCTGGATGTTAGAAGGGAGTATTCATTTCCTTGTTTTTTTCTAGAAGCTTCTGGAAGCTGCCCACATTCCTTGACTGTTTGATTACTTTTGTCTTTTTGTCAATGACCAGTTGATTATTTCTAACATCAACCTCTGTGACCCTGATTCTTCTTTTGCTTCACTTTTACTTTTTAAGACTCTTGTGATTCAGTTGGGCAGAACTTATATAAAATTATCTCCTTATTTGTTAGATCATTTGATTAGTCACCTTCATTCCGCTTTGTCATGTAACCTAAAATTCATAGGTTCCATACATTTTATCATAGATATTATTGGGGATATTATTTCTCCTAGCACACATATCATACTCCAATTTTCTGGAAATTCCTTTCACTAAAAATAGTTTACATTTATAGTGGTGCATAAAAACATCAATAAAATTTGATGAATGTGCTAGTAATTATTTCTATAAAGTGATAGCAGTCATTAAAGTTGGAAAATATATATCTGATATATTAAATAAAACTTATTCCTTTATAACTACAAATTTAAAAAAAATTAACCTAAATTTTTGGATAATAATGGATCCTATGCAATCTGTAACAATATTTGAGTAAATATTTGTAAGTCTATATCATCAAATATTTTGAACACTATAATTAAAAAATGATTTAGATGTAATATTTTACTAATTTGACACATTGATTTTATTGAAATTTAGACAGGGATTTAGAATACTAATAAAGTGTATATCCTAGTCCATTAAATACATTCACCCATATTTTGTGATCATATTTGATAACAATAACTCATAATTTACTCATAAATCTTATTATCAATAATACTTTATACTTTAACTTATGGTTTCTTATTATCATTGTAAACACCACTTGAATACCCAGTTTTAATTAATGATCATTTGTAATCTGTCTCAAGTGATTTGATATTTTGAAGACTATATATTTTTCTCATTAAATTTTAACATTAAGCCCTGGCTGGCGTAGCTCAGTGGATTGAGCGCGGGCTGCAAACCAAAGTGTCGCAGGTTCAATTCCCAGTCAAGGTACATGCCTGGGTTGCAGGCCATGACCCCCAGCAACCACACATTGATGTCTCTCTCTCTCTCTCTTTCTCCCTCCCTTCCTCTCTGAAAATAAATAAATAAAATCTTAAAAAAAATTTGACATTAAAATGCACACATAATAAAAGTAATTTTTAAATAAGAACTTTAATTTAAAAATATGCTAATGCTTTCATTTTTAAAAAATATAACATCTTTTTTTAAGATTTTATTTATTTATTTTTAGAGAGGGAAGGGAGGGAGACAGAGAGAGAGAAACATCAATGTGTGGTTGCTGGGGGTTATGGCCTGCAACCCAGGCATGTACCCTGGCTGGGAATTAAACCTACGACACTTTGGTTCACAGCCCGCGCTCAATCCACTGAGCTATGCCAGCCAGGGCCAAAATATAACATCTTGATATCTTAACATAACATGTTATCAAGTTCCCTCTTTTATTAATTTATTAATATTAGTATGGTTCTCCAATAGATTTTTTAGGGTTTTAAACAAGTTTTCCTCCTGATTCCTGCTATTACCCAATAAATATATTAAACCTTAAATGAAATTTATTACATAGTAGAGGTAGATATTGTTTATCATGGAATATCTCATTGCAATATTCTTATAGTAAAAACAAATGAAAATTGGTATATTTCAACATATTATTATTTTAATTCATACTTTGCTCATTTATACCTATTGAATCAGAATGAGACCATTTAATGAATTACTTCTATTAGCAGCATCCATTACATGATTCAAGCAAAAAAAGCAATTAAAATAACTCCATGAATATCTTAACTTGTATATATAATTCTTGCTAAGTGGAGCAAGTCAAAATTATTTTGTCTTCTATAAATTAAACAAAGCATGAAGTGTCCTTAATCTTTAGAAAAGTATTACCCAAGAAACCTCCTTTAATGAAGAATCACACTTTTTTACTTCTCTAGATTATAATCTAAAACATGGCTATCAGTTCAAACATTGTTTTTATAATCAGAGTACTTGAAAACTCATTTTTAACTTTTCAAAAATCAATCATAATGATTAGAACTTTGATAAATTATCTATGAAGACTGTACCAGCTCATAAAGTACAATTTATCTTAAATTAAAATGCTCCCTTATTTGACAAGACAATACAATGTACTATGTCATTCCATGAATTATATGAGTATACTTGTCAGTATAAATTTTCTGGCATCGGTAATAAAGAATCCTATCATTCATTTTACTGCTGGAGAGAATCATCGTGTCTTATTCATACTAACACAGCATTTCCATTACTTCTTACAAAAGCATTGGCAATGCTTCAAAATGAGTGTTATTACGAAATATTCTATTACAGCATGGTAAATATATGACTTTCTTTTCCATTATGTTCACAATTCTCCAAAGAGGACTTTGATTATGCTGATCTACTGTCAAGTGTGAAAAACCGACTTCTCAGATTTTGCCTTACTGAAAGAATGAATGGCTTTTTTCTTAGAAGTCCTCTCATAGACCACACCGCATTGTCATATTGCAGGCTTTGTTACTGACACCTCTTTGTTTTCACTGTAGCTCTTGAATGTAAAGCTTCATTGGAAAGATATTAACTGCCCAGGCATACGGGATAGTGTTTAGAAGTCAAAGATAACAATTAACATGTATTCAATGTTGTAGTAATAATAAAAATCTGAAACATTGTTAGTTACCAAAAATATGAGTGATAAAAATAACTTTACTTATTGAAGAATTAATATTTTCTATTGCTCACAGTAATGATGAGTACTTCTCAGCAAATCTTTGACAGTGCTCACAAACATACAATATATATGAATGTTGAAATAATATGGTCTAAAGTTTTTCTTAACCTTAATTAAAATATTAATTATGAAAAATTCAGATCACAAAACGGTCTTTTCCCATAGCAGTCATTACTGATAACTGCTGTAGTGGTACATTTATATTAATCATGTAAAATTTAATGTTATTAATATTATATATAATTTTATTTCATTACTGACCTTTTGTGGATTTATCAAAATACACAAAATATTAAAAAGGCAATAATTGTGTGTGTGTGTGTGTGTGTGTGTGTGTGTTAGCGAGGGAGTAGGCTGACAAAATGCATATAAGGATTAAGAAAGTATTTGGGTATGTATACTTTATGTAAGAATCATAAAATCTGTGACATGATTTGTCAATTATATATTGAGCATTAACTTGATAGGATGCCTAGAGGATAAAATGAAAAATAAGATATTCAATAGGTTATTGGAACTCACCATTTAGTTTTTCACACCATGGAGCTCTCATTCTTAACTCAACCACCTTTATTTCTGTATTTTCCTCTTTTTTCACTCTGATTAAATTTTTTGATCTTCAAGATGATCCTTCGTAATTTGATTCCCTTCCTCCTATCACTCAGTCTTTTAGCCATCTATACATTGTAAGATGTCCACATAAATTTTCCAAGCTATTCTACTTTAGCAACTCCAAAAACTACCATACTTTCTGGTGTGACAATCCTCAATCTTGAGTCATTTCCATCATCAACTTTCTTCATTCTCCCTCCTAAATTGTTAACTTCATAGTTCTTTGGGAATGACTTAATTATCTTACTTCCTCACTGAAAAAAATGAATAAAACAATTTATTCCACATGCAGAAAAGCAAGATCAGCATAACGTCAGCTGTCTGCATCTCCAGCCCCACAGAAGGACACCAAATCCGATGGGTCAGGCAACAGAATATATGAAAAATGGGTTACTGTATACATTGAGCAGTCAGCTCTAGCAGTTTTATATGCTAAAGAGGGATGAGATAGAACGTGAAGGGGAGCTGAAGGGTCATATCCTTGTGGCAGCCTTCCACAAGATAGAGAGCCTCTGCGGGATGGAGAGGTGACTGATACATTGTTCCTACCATGTTTAAGTGATGGTTACAGTGCATTACATCAAGATGCAGGTCAGACTGGTTAAGGCTTGCATACCTCTTACGTAGAGATGTGCAAGGTTGCTGCTACTCAATGTTGTCAGTGGATCTATTTTACCACACTCAAGCAGCAGTTTCTACTCTTCATTTTTAATTTTCAGTCCAAAAGTAGGCTGTCATTATTTCCTGCACATACCTAGTACTGTTTCTCTAGTGATTCCTATAATAAAAATTCTATCCATTTTCAAAACATTCTTTCTGTTGACCCTAGGGCTGACTATGCAGAGATCTAAACTGAGGATAAAATTAATCTGATGAAAAAATTTTTAATGGTTTTGCATTACTTTTGAAATAAAGTAAGCTATCCATAATTTTAAGGATTTCACAGTTTTGCCCCAAACCACTTTTCTAATCATTTTCAAACAAGTGTATTATTCTAGTTAATCTGATTGATTCACCATTTCCTGAGAATTCCTATCACTTTGCATGCTGTTATGCATGTTGATATTCCTGCCAATAAAAAATATCTATCACAAATGATTCTTTCTTCACCATTCTTTCTTTGAATATTAGAACTGAACTTTCTCATTTTCAACCTCCCAAGTGTTTAGTTATATCATCTATATTATATATTACTGCTAACTTTTCTTATTGATAGTTTCATGTATGTAACATGTATCTCTACTGTACAAAATATAGAACTCATGTTACATTTTATTTCCTTCTTGTTCTTAGTACACAGACTAAAGTCAATAAAAAATGCTTAGTGAAGTATGAGTGATTTACCGTTAGTTCCACATTCAGGTAATATTTGCCACCCTTATTAGTTGAACTTCCAAATATGGTTTCATAATCAAGAGATCAAGTTCATGTTAGGTAACTAACTTACAGAGTACTTTTATGTATAATTTTGTTAACTGTATGTTATAACCAACTTGCTTCCTAATCACTAATTTAGTCACAATTTACACATTTTTATTTGTTTAAGAGCAGAATTATTGCTTTATTCCATATCTAGGTTCTTAAACTGTTATGGTTTGAAAGTGGAACATTAATGGGCTCAGGACTCATATGTGCAGCTAATATTTTTTGACTCTTTCTTTCTCTCCGATGAGTAATTCTAATCCTCATTTAGATTCTACAGGGCCAATAGCATTTATTGAAGATAACCTGAGGAAGTTGACATGAAGCAATAGGAGAAATAGATTGGGAATAAGGAATAGATCAGAAATAGGATATATTATTGATCAGTTACCCCTTTAAGCAGCTAAGAATCTATTATGATGAGGCACCTCTCAGGAGCCACATGGAATGCACTTAGGCTTGACATTTATATACAGATTCACATCCTTCATAGGTTAGAGAGTTCATTGGGAGTGTTAATGGTTTCAAAGGGACAGGTTAAGCAAGCTCCTAGGAGTTCTAATGCTCTGAGGCAAAAAGCTGAGAATTGTGCAGTTTTAGTGAGAAGGATGTCTGCAATCATAGGAATTTGTGGCAACCTCAGCTAATCTCTGAGGTAACCCAAGGAGAATTATTGTGGTTCTCAGTAGTGTTGGCAATACCAAAAGGACTTCTAGGCAGTTTGGGAGTTCCTAAAGGATGTTTTACACCTAACTCCAAGATGCACCAATTACCTGGAAGCACTTAATTTCTTATAACCTCTATTTTAGCCATATAATATGTTACCACTCCAATTAATGGGCACTGCTAGTTTTATTTTTTAAGATTTATTTATTTATTTTTACTTTTAGACAGAGGAGGAGGGAAGGAGAAAGACAGGGAGAGAAACATCAATGTGTGGTTGCCTCTCACGTACCCCCCCTACTGGGAACCTGGCCTGCAACCCAGGAATGTGCACTGACTGGGAATGGAACCAGCGACCCTTTGGTTCATAGGCCAGTACTCATTTCACTGAGCCACACCAGCCAGGGCAGCACTGCTGGGTCTTTAAAGCACTGAGTTGCTTTAGCCACACCTTGTGGTTAAAATTCCCTTTGTTGAGCACTTCTTCAGTTGGCTTATTGCTGAACTCCTGAAGAATTACCTGTACTGACATCGCTGCTATTTCTACTCGGTGTCATATAATTCCTAACAAATCACCATGGCCAACAGCATTAGTAAAGGACTTGTGCTTGGTAGTGTCAAAAATATTGAAGTCAATTTGTGTCACTATAGAATTGCAAAAGGAAGTCTTTTTTCTTTCCTTCCGTGTTCTCCCCAACTTGGGTACCATAATTTGGCTGCTTTTGTGATGTGATCACTTAGTGCCAGGAGAGAAGGAATTTCTCTTTTTGTTCACTGCCACATTTCTAGCATGTAGAAAAGTGACTGGTGTATATTAGGCACAATTTTTGAATGAATGAATTAGTCTTTCTTAATTTTTAGCGAGAGAGTCTTTTCACATGTTTGCTCACAGCCCTCTTTCTCTCCTTAGATCCAGCTACCAATCCATGTTGACAAGGGTGAAAAGGTCAAGGGAAGAGGGCAGGTCAAGACATCAATGTAAGTGATATGCATCCTTTAAGCTCCAAAATATTCCACCTGAAACTTCATTAAAATGAGGAAGGTGGGCATGGCTTCATTTTCATAAGCTGAAGTCTCTTCTTAGGGATTCCACCCTTGAGAAACTAAATTAATCATAGGATGGCTGCCACACTAATTGGCCAGATAGATCACATCTGTGTGAGTTGCAGTGGTGGTGAGTAGTGGGTACAAGCTGAATTTGCTGCATCTTGACCACATTGAATATTTATTCATTGCTATACTTTGTGGCTCTACTGCTTTATATTTATAAAAGAAAATTGGATTTGTGGAGGAAAAGGTTCAAATTATTTCATAAATTATCTTATTATAAGTGGAATCATGCATTATATAAGCTTTAGGGATCATTGCAACCTCTGAAGTTTTCTGCGTGAAGCAACATCATCCCAGAAAGATAATTTATTTTTTAAGGCCACATCGATGAGAAATAACATAATCCAGTTTCTACAATAAATTCCAACCTATTGCTTTTGTACTTCTTAATATTTCCTCTTAAATTCTTGGAATTTTACAAAGCATGTAAACAATAAGGTCTTTTTTAAAATAAGGAATATCAACTGATAAATTTATACTATTGATAGATAATCTAAAATTTAAATTAAAAGTAAAATTTAGAAAATATGAACTCTATATACTGAGAGAACAATATTATAAAATACTATTTGTCTCTTGTTAGAACTAACTTTAAAAATTATGACAATGTAAAAACAGATTAATAGTTGCCAGGGATTAGAGACCTAGTGGAGAGGAAGATGGTATGGATGCCTATGAAAAGACAATAGAGGACATTATGGTTGTGAAGGAACTGTTCTGTATCTTGACTGTAATGTAAAACTGGTTGTGATTATATACCATAATCTTGCAAGATGTTGTCATTATTGGAAACTGGAAAAAGGATACATGAAATCTCTCATTATTTTTATAACTTTGTGTAGATCTGCAGTTGTCTCAAAGTAAAATATTTATTTTAAAAATTTAAATTAATTAAACATGGTGGTAACTTAGAGTTTTATCAGTTTGAGTAAACGCTGTAATAGAAATAACTAAAAATGGTACCCAGAGTACTAAAATTACTATGTGGATAAAATGTTTGAGAAAGATATTGAATTTATTTATGGAGGTCAATATAGTTTGTAATATTCTTAGGACTAGCTTGGGATTTTTTGTTTCCCTTTTTCATTTACCCAGAGATTTAACGTAAATTAGTGATCCTCATGTTAATCTTTCATATCAAATTTTTCTTTCCTTGTCCTGCTCTAAATTCAGGTCCCTCTAAAAAGTAAATAAATTATGCTATTATTTCTATGATAGATGTATGTCATTATTTAATTCTTAGTGCAAAATATCAGTCCTGGCATTCTTGCATATGATTTGACCTTATAACATCCTCCAGGTAAGAATGTCCCCCTTCTGTAAAAAGTGTGTGTGGGGATGAGTGATCTCTATTATCCTTTCTTCACATAAATGCTATGACTCTGTAACTTAGAATCTTATATAATTTCACAAATGCAATAGGCTTCTGTGATAGAGGGGAAGCTGAAAAATTTCAACAAACTGACAAAAGTCACACATATATGCTATGAAGCACTCCTGCATGCAATGTAGTTGGCGAGATTGGGAGACACATTTTTAAAACATCTTCCATACCAAAATGTTGTAATTATATTGATTGTAGGTTATCCATTATATATTTGCAGCAATTACTATGTTTTATGACATAATATTTATATTTTCATGAAGAATTAGAAAGCATTATCCCAGAATTGTGTTCACTGAACCTTTTGTTTGCTTATTTATGTATCTTTATTTTTCTTTTTAAATTTTGTTTTAATCATTGTTCAAGTACAGTTTTCTGTCCTTTACTCCCATCCCAGCCCACCTACCCATCCCTCCCTACCTCCCTCCCATTTCCATCCCCCCTCATTTTTGTACGTGTGTCCTTTATACTTGTTCCTGTATAGCCTTCCCCTTTTCCCCTGAAATTCCCCTGAGAGGGGAAGGTATTTTTCCTTTTTTAAAAATAGTTCATTACTAATGTTTTTTAAACATTTTATTTATTTACTTTTAGAGAGTGAGGAAAGGAAGGAGAAAGAGAGGGAGAGAAACATCAATGTGTGGTTGCCTCTTGCTGGGCACCTGACCTGCAACCCAGGCATGGGCCTGGATTGGGAATTGAACTGGCGACCCTTTGGTTTGCAGCCCATGCTCAATCCACTGAGCCACACCAGCCAGAGTATATCTATTTATTTTTCATGTCTAAACATAAAAGAAGTATTACTTATTGCTTGACTATTTTTATTTGATTAAACATTTTCATCATTGCATGTGGAGGGAGAAAGAACCATGAAGAACAATATCTTCATTCAGAATCTGAAAATAATTGTTCTTTGATAGAAAAAAAGGAGGACTATTTTGAAGGAAGATGTGCAAAAAAATTTTGAGAAAGAAGTTCTTATTCATATTCCTAAGGTGTAAGTAAAGTCCCTTTGCCACCTAGTTTATTATAAGGGAGATAAACGGTAATGAAAAAAATAACAATCAAAAATTAAAAAAAAAAAAAAAAGACTTTGAAGATCTACTTAGTCTCTGGCCACTTCAGATTAGGGCCATTTCATGTCAAGTACACACCTGCTGAAATAACTACATTTTATTTATTTCTGTTTTCTCTTTTCAGAGTGTCCCATGTCCAAAAGTGTTGTATTTCTGAAAACTTCACATTCTGTAACTGCTTAACTTGTGCTCACCCTGGTTCAAACACTTTAAGAATAAAAAGGCAGAGTAAAGCTTCTTCGTCAGGTTTAGACATTGATTTTTTTTTCTGCCATGAATGCTATTTATTTCAGATATGCCACCTTTAGAATAACTTCCTTCCTAGACAATAATAATCTAGAAGGCATAGAGATCAATATCAATTATCTCATTTCAGAAGTGAATAATAAATCAGTAAGTCTTAAAGCATCACCAAAATGGGGGAACCTGTCTAAGCCTTTAAAGCTAAAAAGATTGAAGAGATTCTGAATGGAAACTTTAAGGAAGCTATTTTTACACAGAACTATTATTTTCCTTGATTAACTAATTAATCTTACATATTTACGTGTTCATGTTTGTGGATATCAGAACTGTTTAAAAGCAAGGTAACTACGATCATGGAAATGCCATTGTTTACTGGTTAGAAAATGAACAGTTGATATTTTAAAAATAACTTGAAATGGTAAACATGAAAATAGCATTAAATTTATTGAACAAAGGGACTGACTTCTCATTTCCTTTTGTCTATAAACAACCAGATTTCTTATGAAAAGCCTGACTCTGTGAGGGTAACTATGTTCAAAGTACATACTTATTTTAAAATATTTATTATATTGTCAATATTTCCCACTGTCTGTCCATCATTTTATTGGTCTGATTAAAATGAAATTTGAAACAGTTAAACTTTGTAATAGAAAGTGCCAATGGCATAAAAAGTATTCTTGAATTTTAAAAAGTACTTGTATTTATTGTAGTAAAATAAGGCAAGCTACAAACAGCTTATTTCAAGGTTTTTGTTATGAAATGGATTTTATTGGATGTCAAATACTACAAACTCACTTTGTCTAGAAATGCAGCCCTATTTGCCCACTAATTATTCATTGAGTTAAACGTAAATATATTAATCTCTTTTCTTCTTCTATGACTATTAAAAGTGGTAATATACTTTGAGAAAGCATCTTGATATCATGAACTTTGATAATGCCTACTTATAGGCAAGAAAAATCATTTTCCAGATGTAAAGGCATAGGTAGTATACCCATATTTACAGCTAAAAATTATATTATCTAGAACTCACACTGGCATAATCACATTAAGCTTGCTACTCTAAGTACAGTATAAAGGATTTGCATAGCTCCATAAAAAAAGATAAGGGAAATCCTTTGTTAGTTATCATTAGTATTTTAATTTTTAACTTTAGTAATAAAATTTAGCATTTTAATTTTTTTAATAGTTGAAAATTTGCAGAGTAAAAAATTATTTGAACATTACATTGTCTTTGAGCAAAGGTAACACTAAATACAGATTCTTAGGTCTTTGGGTGTAAGTCTAGAATTTTTCAGCTATATCAAATTTCTACCACCTGACAAAGTGCCATGGTCCCTGAACAAATTTAGCATGTTTGGTACAAACATCCTCAGTACAAACAAGAGATATCACCAATGATTAACTACCAATTTAAGTTTGATATGATTCTTACACCCTTGCCTCTCTCTTCCTTCTAACACAGCCTTCTGAATAAACATGTTATGAGCAGGAGTTGCTCTGGCACCCCAACCTATATTCTCATTCTTGCCACCCTGATTGAACCGTGAGTGGAACTTTACTTTGTAACAACTACCCAACTAGCCACCTAACCAGGTGCTTCTCAGTCATGTATCAAAGTTATTTAGTGTTTAAATAGGAACATTCATTCGAAATGATAAGTATACTAACTTACACTTCAGGGCATCCTAGATCATTAACCTTTTTCTAGACCCACTATTGAATTTGTAATTTTTCATAGTTGCTGTGAAAAATAACTTATATACTCAAACAGTTAAAAATAGCAATTGTTTGCCCTGGAAATGAAATAATAAAAACACTGCTGTGCTTATTTCTTACTTATTTTGCTAATATGACCCTGGCTATAGGCTTGAGGTTGGAATGCATTCAACTTCAAGCCTATAAAAGTACACACTTTTGTTCATCCTCATTTAATTTTTCACAGGTGCTCTTTCTCACACCTGGATGTTTTTCTGGAGATGTGGGAACAGTCAAGGAGAATGACTACCAAACAGGAACTTGAAAATAAAATTGGCTTTAAACTATTACCTGTCTTCTTTTATGTCTAATGTCTTCTTTCATGTTCTAATGTTGTCTTTGCCACAGAGGAAAAAGCAAAGTACTTATGTGTATGTCTGAAAATGTGACTTCAAGGCAAAGAGCTAAAAATCAAATAGATCAATGAAAAAAGACACCTTGGACAAGGTCACTCAGATTTGATTGAACATATTAAATTGTTTAATACTATTTTGTGGAATTTAACTTATTAAGTCATTCCTTTGATCATCACACTTGAAAAGTAAAAAATATGCCATGAATACTTTTAAGGAAATAATATTAAATCAAAAGGCAGAAAAACTTTCAACTCTAATAGGTCAATAGTAAACCTTGTTTTCTCTTGTAATTAACACATCTCCTCTAATGCCTACCTAGTTCTTATGTGAAACACACATGATCAGTCTTTAATGGTTATACAAAGGGGAAAACTATCTCTGTCATATTAGAACATTAGACATAACCATTTCCTATCTCCCATCCCTACAGTTCAACTCTTTCATGAATATTCCTTGATTTTACTCTTGCTCTTCATTTCTCAGCTACTGTCTTAGGTCTCACTTCAATTATTTATCACTTGGATAACTGATATACCATTCTAATAAATAACTACATGTCTATTTTTACTGTCTTCCTTTCAATCCAGCCACTATGCCATTGTCAGTATGATCTTTCACGCATATTGTTGGCCTTAAAAATCTCAGGGGCTTAACTACATTTGAGTGGCTGGGAAGGTTTTTGTGGTTTGATTCTTTTCTGAACCAGCCATGCTTCTCTCAGTCCTTTCCTTTACAATATACATGACTCAATTATATTAAACATTTAAAGTTTGCCTAATAATATGGGTTAATGTTTGACTCCTTTCTTCTCCTTGGTATTAATCCTAGTACCTAGAATGATTTATTATTTTTTAAAATCCAATTCATTATTTATCAGTTTTGTCAGGAAATTATTCCAGCATGCCAGTCTTCAAGTGCTTCTCTTATTAGCATCACAAGAACACTGAACTCACATTTTCCTGTCATTTATTCACACTAAAGTGGTATTGTATTAATTGTTAGTTGTTTGAAGGTACCCACTGTGTCTCAGGGTTATATATCATATTAAGCATATAACACAAAATCACCCAAGAGTAACAGTGTACCAGAAAGTGAACCTGAAGGTAGACACTATGCATGCATCATTCTTGATGAATTTCTTGTATATGTTCAGTGCCTGGAACAGTGGGTACACATTAATATTTATTGAGTGAATGCATAAGTAAGTGTATTAATGAGAAAACTTTATATATTCCATTTCTTTTATATTTCCTGGATGCCTGTGTTAGTACTATCTCTTACTGAACAGTTTTTCAATTCATTTTAAATTTTAACATACACCAGCATAGAACATTTAATTATCTTATAATTTCAAATAATTGTTTTTTATGCACACTAAGGTATATTCATTATAATAACAGAAAAACATGTATGACTCATAAAAATTATTACATGATACCTTTTTCTACCACAATCATTACACACTTTTATATGTGTTGCTGAGGTTAAGCCAACACACAGGCATACATCTATTTGATCTATTTACTTGTATTTGAAATAATAAAACAAAACTTAATATCACTACGAGTATGATAGAGAAGCCAAGCTCTCTAGAATCATGTTACTCATACACTATTAAAAGAGTAGTTTAACAGTAGTTATTTTTAATTAAACTCAATGGGATGACATTGGTTGCATAAGTTTCAAGTCTACATTTGTGTGATACATGATCAGTATATTGTGTTATGTGCCCACCATCAAAGTCAAATCATCTTCTGTCAACATATATTTGGCCCCCTTTAACCTTACTCTGATAACCACCATAGTGTTGTCTGTGCCTCTGAGTTTTAGTTTCATATTCACATATGAGTGAAATCACATGGTTCTTAGCTTTCTCTGACTTATTTGGCCTAGCATAATATTCTCAAAGTCTATCCACGTTGTCACAATTGGTGGTACTTCATCTTTTCTCATGGCTGAGTAGTATTCCATTTTATACTACATTGTACCACATCTTCTTCATCTAATTCTCTGTTGAAAGATGCTTCGGTTGTCTTCATGTTTTGACCACTGTGAATAATGCTGCCATGAACATAAGGATGCATACATCTTTGCAAATAAATATATTTGATCTTTTTGAAATTTGAGGCTTATTTGTACAACAACTTAATACCAAAATGCAGTTCACTTAATACTGTATAATTCTATGCTTCTTCCTCCTGGTTGCTAGTTATTACTGAGTTTAGAAATACAAGATAGCCCTGGCTGGCATAGCTCAGTGGATTGAGCACAGGCTGTGAACCAAAGCAGCGCAGGTTTGATTCCCAGTCAGGGCACATGCCTGGGTTGCAGGCCACGGCCCCCAGCAACTGCACATTGATGTTTCTCTCTCTCTCTCTTTCTCCCTCCCTTCCCTTTCTAAAAATAAATAAATACAATCTTAAAAAAAAAAATAAAAGATAATTAAAATATTAAACAGAACAAAATATATATAGGGACATATCTAATCATGGCAAAAATAACATATTCTGAATATAAACTGAAGTATTTGAATTATCCATATCTTTGCAGAAAATTGAATTGTTGGAAAAATCTATAGTAGCCACAGGCTGTTGGTCAACTCTCCTCATCGTCTTTCTAGATGTACTTGTAAGCAAGTGTGTCATGGAAGACCAAAATAAGACAATTGTTTTTATTGTCTTACCTACATTCTTCTTTCTCTTCAGATAGTGCCAGCTTCCTGCCTCTCTTTGAATATCAATATAAGTCCACTTCTCACCCCAGAGATGGTCATAGATCCAGGCTTAAAGTAATCAGCTATTGTTTCTTGGTAAGTATGAGAACTCATTTGCTCCAATAAGAGAGTTAACCCTAGGACATAAGTGGCATATATCCTAGAAGAATATATCATTCTATAATCTTTTAGAAATATTTTATTTATTTATGTTTAGAGAGAGGGGAAAGGAGGGAGAAAGAGAGGAAGAGAAACATCAATATGTGGTTGCCTCTCACGTGCCCCCTACTGGGGACCTGGCCCACAGCCCAGGCATGTGCCCTGACTGGGATGGAACCAGAGACCTTTTCGTTCACAGGGTGGTTCTCAGTCCAGTAAGCCACACCAGCCCGGGCTACAATCTTAATGTTGTAAGCATGAGAACAGGAAACTAAGCATGGATGAAATGGGATAAAATTGGGGTAGAACATCCAAAGCCCAGAATGCTGCCTATGCAGAGAAAACAGAGCTGAGAGATAGAGATGGGCACATTTATTTGAGAACTGAAACAAGATACATGTGAAGCCAGAATTACCCATGAGTTTTGGTTTACAATTTGTTAGCCAGTAAGTACCTCTTTTGGCGGCAGAAGCCAGTTCAAGTTGAGTTTTGTTTCACTTGCCACTGAAATATCTTGCCCTTTGTAAAACTGAAGTAAGAAAAGTTTTTGCTTAGTCAGGTTTCCATAAAAAACTTTATTCTGTATATTATATATAGTGTTTAAGCATATACCTTCGTATCTAAAGCTCTTCTTTAATTCAGGATTTATGAAAGATCTGCTGTGGCTATTGGTTTATTTCACATCTCCTACTGGAAGCCACTATGTTCATTCTGCAGATAAGAACACTGAGGTTAGAGGGTTTAGGTAACTTATGCACCACCATGCAGCTGTTAAGTAATGGAACTAAGATTTTAAGTCAAACTGTGTGAACCCAGAGTGTATGTCATCTTAACTGCAATGAAACACTTCTAATACAAGTTTACATGGGATAAATATAAATAAGTAAGGAGAATAGACCATAGGTGTGTAAAGCAACAATATAAAAAAGGCAGAAATGACTGTCCATTGAAGCTATTGTCAGATAATTCCCATCCAGGAAGCACTGAAGAGCTAGGCTAAATTTAGATTAGAGCAGTAGTGCTAACCTTGCTTTGAGAGAAATAAGTGAACTGGTTAGGAAGACAAGTTTGAAATTACTTTCTTTATATGTGGAACCTGTAGCCCTAATTCAACAAGTGAAACCCTTCCTGGCTGAAATCCAGACATTGGTATTCTTAAACCAGCCAAAAACTTCATGGAGCATCCAGGCGGAGGATTTTACGCAGACTTCCCATCACTGCACTCTCTGGAGACAGGCTTGGCTTTAGAGGGCCACCCCTGGGTGCAGGTGTGAAATGCGGGTTACCACAATATTTTCCATGAATAGTGTCTACCAAACATTTCCTGTAGAGGAAATATAGACCTTGGAGGAAAATGTCTTAGGACTTTGGAAAATATAGCATGGAATATGTTTGTTTTGGAAACTATGATGTACATTAATAGATTAAAGGCTGTGAGATGTACTTCAACTATATTCATTTAGCAGAGTTTTCCTGAAAGAATTTGACAACATTTTTCTTGTGCAACATTGATTAGCATTTTGTGCTAAGAAACACTGACACAAACATCAATATGAAATTTTAAATTACATTATAACACTTGTCATTTCTTGACATTTATTTCCTAATAAAATCACAAGCTCACACTCAGATTGGCAAAAGAACAATGAACTATGAAATCACAACATTTTAACATTCTTACTGTTTAAGGCTATGAAGTGCTAAGAATTGCTATTGCATTTAGCAAAAGTTGTACATTCTGTCATTAAAACACTGATTTGATTAATGCATACCTGTATCAAGTATCTGTATAAAGTATATCTATTTGTTTTAAAGGTCATATTGTTGTACTTCCAAATGCCTGATATGGAGATCTACACATTTGTTAATCATGGTCTGTATGCCATCTTTCTGGCAAAATAGCCTCAATTCAAAATTCCAAGTTTTCCAAGAAGCAAGAACACTAAATACATATAATTAGACCAGCGTGAAAAGCTAAGCTCAATTATACTCCTCAGTGTGAGTCATATGCAGACCTTCCCAGTTTCATTTTCATGGGCTTCATTCTGCTCAGCAACTGTTTCAAAAAAGGATTAAAACCTGAAAGATACTGAGAATAGAACAGGCCAGTGCTTGAGGGAGCTCTCTGAGTATTAACACTTGAGAATACTTGGACCTGATAAAAATGATTGTCAGATTTTCTAGAAGAAATTTTGCACCTGGAAGTGATGGAAACTGAGTTTACTTCTAATAGAAAAAAGGAGAGATAACAAAAATGGGCTTTTCTATTTGAATTTGGTTTAACTTTGGCCAATTAAATTTTATGTCCTGTGTTTTATCAGCCAGTATTTTACAAACAAAAAATATGTTTAAAATGATATGAGACTCCTATAATTTCTAATAATTAAGGCCAAAATATGCATGCATTTTATTAACTTTTTAAAACTTAATTCTAAAAATGCAAATGCCTCATAATACGCTGTGATTAAAATTGTATTATATCTCTCCATACTTATAGGGCCAGTTTTTATCCCTGAAGCTACACAAGGACATACTACATTTATTAATAAACAAAACCTATATTTTCAGATGTTTAACACTGGAAGGAGTATTTATAAAAGGGAAGTAGCAAGAACAATTGGCATTACCTTGTCACTCTGAATGTTATCTTCTCTTGAAGTCTTTCATTTGCTTTTCTCAGCCATTATCAAGCAGACTATCTGGGACACACTACTTGCCTTGAACCATCTGTCCCTATAGTACACAAAAAATGCTTTGTTTTGTAGGAGATAGCTGAAACACCTGAAGGATTTTTTACTAAAGACAATGAAGAACAAATAGGCATTAGGCACTAACTATATATCTATAAAATTGAGGGACTTCTGAAATAGAGTTGTGGTACTTACTGTATTAAGCTTGCTCCCTAGATACACAAGGACAACACAAATTTAACTTACCCTCTATAGTAAATATTTCTATTAGTCTTGCAACTATGACATAAACTTATTCTCTTGCCTTGATTCCATCTGAATAGGAGCCTACCTTCATATCTAGGATGCTCTTTTGACACATACTAATCAGGAATTACTTCATAACTATTTTGACAACTTCACAACTGTGGAAGTTCATATTATTTTTCCTCAAGTATTTCTGTTCTCTCTGTGAAAAGATTATATTTCCTACCCTGTTGATGTCATGTCTGGCCATGTGACCATTCGACTTATAGACTTGTAGTGCCCCTTCCTAGGAGTGTAATGCTCAGCCACTCCAGTGATACCAGTTTAATCCATGTGCCTTGCTTAGTTGGGCCAGCACAGTATGAGTGAAGGGGATATTTGCCATTTCTGAGGAGGGTACTTAAGAGCCATTGATATCTTCCATTATTTTTGTTTCTTTCAACAATAGTGCAGATAAGATTAATTCATAGCTCTTGGTACCAGAATAAAAAATGATCAGCTGACTGGTAGTAAATATGTAACAGAAAACACAATTATGTCTTATTGAATCCCATTAAAATTCAGGGGAGGGAATTTTGTTACATCATAGTTTTTCTTAATTTGACCAATATAATGGTTGAGACCAAGGGAGGCGGTTTCTACTCTAGAGGCTATCAGGTTGGACTTTTACAATGCATTTTGCATTTTCACTTAAGGGGTGTAAATGAACACCAGGGACATGAATGAGGGAACCATGGATGGAACCAAAGTGGGGTGGGATTGAGGGTGGGAGGTGGGTGTGGGTAGGGCGGGGGAAAGTGATGGTGGGAAAATGGAGACAACTGTAATCAAATATCAATGAAAAAAGTAAAAACAAGAAGAAGCTTTTACAATAGTTCATCGTCATAATATTAGAACAATGATAATAACTTTATTTCCTGCTACATAAGATTGATAGAATGATAGATGAGAAAATAAATCTTAAAATACTATTTACTTTCTACAGTCCTGAATAAACATTACAATAGTCATAAGAATTACCGAAGGTCAAAATATGCAATTTTTAAATAGGATAACACGTTGATTTTCATGGTTTAATCATTAAAGTTTTATTTGTAGAAGGCAAAATAACCATGGAAGAAACTGATTTTTTTGGATGATTACCACTTAATAGCAGACTGCAAAGCCCAGTGGTTTCCCTGAACATCTGGCAAGACATTTTAAGAATTATTCTGCTTGAAATGGTCAGTCCATTCACAGTGAGGAGAGGCTTCCCACTGATACATCTGATTGCTCTCTGCTAGTTGATGCAGATGCAAAGGGGAATTAATGTAGCTTTTTGCTTGCAGCCAAACCTGCCTGTGGTTATTGGGCATGCCCAGCTCTGACTGTTTTTAATTCTCTGTACATGATAAGAGAGAGGCAAAACCTAGGCCGAATACAGTTCAATGGAGTTGGCTTCCACCATCAACCCTTATCAACAATATGAATCAGGCTTGTCCTGGCCTTTTAACACCTCTCACTTTCCATCCTTCTGACAAATAAAATGAGGCTTCCTTCAGGCTGACATGTTCTACTCAGTGGGCTTCCCCACCACTTTCTTTTCCCACTCAGTATCCTAATTCCTCCAGACACACACACACGCACACACATACTTTTCTTTTTAAATCACTCTATTAGTTTTCTGTATGGAATTGTAAAGCAAATTACTTTAAAGGCATATCTGCTTGAACAATAAGTATAACATACTAATTTATTTGTGGTAGAATTGTTTAGATAATAAAGTATAAATGACAGAGGAGATGTTTTAGCAAACATGAGTTGCAATAGTCTTTCTGCTTAAATCCTGCATTTGCAATAAAAAATACAGCATACATTTATAAAACATATTATTTAGTCCTCAACATAATGCACTATGTATTTCCAAATAACATGTTCAAATTTATTAATATTTACTTTATATACACCACCCAAAATAAAAGTTAAAAATAAAAGAACATTGGTGGTCACTGAATATTCCCATTGAGATCAATAATGAGTTAAATTCTTAAAGCTGAAAAATAATATGCTAATGTGTGTGAAGGAAAATGTGCTAATGGTTTTTGATAATAACATATTGCAGTGTTTGGAAAATTTTAATCTCTTTTATTAATATTTGTAGGCTGCCTCTCTTCAAAACTTATGTTTTTGATAAACCAAGTCTGCCTTACAGTAACAGTCTTAACTATAATGTTTTTCTAAATGTATATTTATTGATTAAAATTTGTTGATTTGCTTTAAATAAAACTAGTTTAAAGGATAACTTGAAACCAAAATTATCCTAATGTCTATTGTATTAGAAATAAAGTCAATAGCAAATATCACATTACAATCTGTCCTCTTTAAAAATGTGTAAGCAGTTAACATAATTGTATTTTTAATTTAGAATTTATTATTTCATGCATCATATTAATATAATGCTTCTTTTCCTTAAATAATATTTATACAAACACTTATGACTCATATATTTTATTTATATTTTTATTTTATTTATTAAGGCTTATACATTATATTAAAGTCTTGAATTCAATTTTTATAATTAAGCCATAAAAATTGTTATTTTCCTCAATGATCTACTTCAAGAAAAACCATACTAGACAAAAATAAGTACTCAACCTCAGACTTTTTAGAATTTAAGATAAACATGGTTTTCTCAGACCAATAAACAAAACTAATAATTTTATTGGTTATGGAGAAGGGGCACACAAAAGACTGATTTATATGTCCAATAATCTTTAATCAGTCTCTACGTTCAGGTAGTGGTGTGTGTGCGCACACATGCATATGCATGAGCACAAGCATCTTTAAGATTTAGAAACATATTTTGAAGAAACTAATTTAGGATACTTAGGTTCTTACTAGCTTTTTATTTATGTTTATTTGTCTTAAGGGGGCAGCAAAGGCACACAAAGCATTTGATAGTATTACATTCATCTGCTGTGTCTGGAACTAAAATTAAATGCAAGTATTTTTGTGATAATAGAAAAAGACAATGTGGTAATGTTTCTCATTCAAGATCTCTATGAAAACAAATTCTAATGTTTCAGTAGGATAGCACCTTTTTTAGTCATTTATTAAAGATGGTACAATTTACCCATTCATGAAAGTATTTGCTATGTATCACCAGCAGTTTAGTTGGACAGGTATAAGGTGGTCACTGCTATGGTGAATTGTGACTTTAGAAGAATGTTTTCACAAGCAAAATTAATCTGCAAAGTTTTCTTTCTTTCATCATTACCAAAGCCTGGGGGATGTACTATGTTAAAAACAAGATACACATTTTATATACAGTTTCTTAAGAGCTACAGGTTCTATACTGACATGCTGATTTCATAAATGACTTAAATATGACTTCATATAATACGATATGATTTTTCAATAACTTTCAGATTCTGTTCAAAGTAATGTTAAACATGTGTATTCAGGACTAGACAGCAATAATTGCAAAGTAATCGACACCTTCAAAAAACAAGGACTTAACCACTGGGCTTTATTGAATCTTCTTGAAATCACTGGATAGCTACTTATAGTAGCTTATAGCATTAAAACATGACACACACAAATTTAAATGATTATTATAAACCTTTCTAATCAACTCAAATACAATGCATAAAAATGTATAAATTGATGTAAATTTCCTTGAGAATGTGCATTAGTATATCTGTATGAATGTACATTTGTATAATACATACAAAGTAATGTGTAAAAGCTTAATTATTATATCATTACTTCATTCAGATTATACATTTATGTTTATATGTAGTTTGATCAATCCTGGTGATCTGATTTCTAAACCTTCAGTATATTCGGAGCCATAAATTAGAAATAGGAGGTATATACACAGGGAAACATGCAGTGATCAGACAGGTACTATGTGTAGAGACTATTAAAGAAACTATTAAAGAAAAAAAACTATTCTAAGTAAAATAGTAAAAGAAACTATTAATTAGTAAATTTGCTATTAACTAGTAAAAAGAAACTAAAGAAAAATAGTAAAGAAACTATTTCTAAGTAAAGAAACTATTAAAAAAACCACAGTAGATACTTGAACATATTATTGGCCAAAACTATAAAAATTTTAGAAAGCAAAATAATTGTTGACTAAAAGATAATGTGTATTATAATATTGAACAGTAATTGAGGCTAAAGATGATGTCATCTTCTAGAAAAGTTTGGTAAAGCAGGAAATATCTAACCAAACTTTATTTATAACAGTTAAAAATTATAAATAATACTAAATTTTTAACAACAGATAAAAAATAAAATAATGTTTAACCATTTACATATGTTATACCATGTACCCATTAATTATGTTATTTTTCAATAATAACAGGTTAAATAAAAATTAGTATTATATATTAGGTAAAAAAATGCAGAATACAAGAGAATGTATGCAATATGATACCTCTTTGGTACATATATTTTATATTTAACATTTCACCAGAATAAAAATTTTTATTTTGTTGGTTACAAAATATCTGGTCTGAGAATATATACAAATGATTTAAAGAACAAAACTAAACTGAAGTTTCACAAAATAGTATTATTTAAAAAAATAAATAAATGGAACCTAAGAGTCATTGATGCATTTTGACTTATCAAATAAATACATGGGGCTCATTTATTCTTTTATGCTTTTAACAAATATCTACTGAACACTCACTTTGTACTATATGCTATTTTAGGTCATGGGGAATATACTACTGAAAAATACAGCTCTCCAAAAGCTTAAAATTATTGGTAGAGATAAATATGCAAACGTATCATAACAGAGAGGGACAGTACCCTACAATAGGGACAACAGGAAACTAGTGTACCACATAGAAGATCATGGAAAAGTAGCATATCAGAAGTAACAGTTTGGCAGATGAAAAAGAGTGCTGGGAGTTATGGATGACAAGAGAGCAGAACAAGGAAGAGAAACATTTGTGAAAGCCCACAGAGGGATGACCTGGTACTGCATAGAACAAGGTCCTGCGTATCTAGGTTAAACAGGGTAAGTAGGAAATGGTTAAAAAAATCTGAACAAGAGGGTTTTGTATGGACTTTATCTATAAAGATAAAATTGGGAGCTACAATAAATCTTTAACCAGTCAAAAGCCATGATCAGATATGAAATTCAGATCAATTATTCTGATGACAGGGTATAAAATAGGTAGAAGAGAGACATAAAACAAACAAGGAGTAATTTAGGTAAGGAATTAGAGATGTCTACACTAGGGTTATCGCAGTGAAGGAATTTGAAACTGAGGACCTACACATTATTAAGAAATTGAGACACCGAATCATCCTTTAGTGAACTGACCGCACTGAGTTTTATCACCTGTAAAGCCAGATCTGTGGGTGGACCACAAAGGTCCTCCCATACTCTTAGATGCTATGTGAACAGTATGCTAGATTCCTTTTCTTCTTTTCTTTTTTAAAATCCAACACCACCTCTTTTTAATGCTACAGAACAGGTTAAGTTAAAGATTCTATTTTCTAGCTGATGTTACCTTCACACAGTGGTTCAGTGAAGCCCACTGGCCTGAAGCAGTCCTTTTTGGACTTCTTCACCTGCTAATAACTGAGAGCTCCAGAATTCTCAGTTGAGAACATAAAGAACGTGCTGAAAAGGTGTCACTCATCACTTGAACATGCTGTTGCCAATTTCCTCTTCTTTAGCTAGAGCTCAACTGACATGCAGGTGATAACAACCTGGGATGAAGATTTTCTGGTTAAGAGCACATACAGTATAAGCACTTCCTGAGTTCAGTTTCAAGCTTTGTGAAATGTACTGACCATGAACTAACTGCTTTATAGAGATGTGGGAGTTAGAGGGAATCATACATTTTGAATACTGTAACAGGTCCATTAAAATGACTTAGTTACCTATTAGCAGTCGGTGTGTACTTGATCCAGTATATGCCCATTTAGTTGGAGATGAGTTGCTTCATTCTATCATTGCAGTGACATGAAATGTTTTCTAAGAAGATAATATCTTTTGAAATTATTCTGAGAATGAGTTCTTAAAATTAAAAGAAATGTCACCCATTTTTTTACCAAATAAAAGAAATAGGAATAATAAGAATATAGAATTCTTGGTAAAGAAAAAGATAGATAGATGGATCAATTTTAAAATGTACTTTGAAGTCACCATCAACAGAGCAAATATATTTTTTTAAGATTTTATTTATTTATTTTTAGAGAGGCAAGGGAAGGAGATAGAGAGAGAGAGAGAAACATCAATGTGCGGTTGCTGGGGGTCATGGCCTGAAACCCAGGCATGTACCCTGACTGGGAATCGAATCTGCGACACTTTGGTTCACATCCCGCGCTCAGTCCACTGAGCTATTCCAGCCAGGGTCAGAGTAAATATTTTATATGTTTTATTCAATAATACAAATACATTGCCTCATATTACACTGTATATAACTGTTGATGATCAAATAATAATACTGTTACTTAATTTGTAAATCATCCAAGAAAGAGAATGTGACTTAGTGATCAATGGCAATTACATTAGGATTTTAACATTTGATAAATTGAATGTTTTTGTACAGTGGCATTTAGTTGTTTGGGACCATATACCAACTTAATAAGAACATTAGATAAATTCAACATCTCCACTGCTTTAATTGATCCTAAGTAGGTAATTATGTTGTCTATAAAGTCAGTGTGTCCTTTTTTCATAATTTATGATATTCAGTTGTACACCAGGCATACACCAATCACAGTGCGATTGCACATACACGGTTGGAGTCTGCTCCAAACACAGCACAAAACATGGAATGAGAGGAATAAATGGGGAGTTGCAGTGTAGTGCATTTTTGTATTTTGCTGAAAGATTATTTTACTGTATCTGCTTTAGTTACACTATGGTTGGAATAAATATATAGCATGTATCAATCTTCTAAAATTTCTAGTACCTAGAGAATAACCTAAAGAGTTTTTCTTTTGGCTTGTTCACTTTTAAAGTCATCCATATTTCTCCAAGTCTTTAATATCTTAATGCTCATCTTAGTAAACTCAAAACGTTAACATAATTAATGTTTGCTGACATTTTTTGACACCCTTTGTTAGGAGAGGCAGTTTTGTCCAATGTTTCTTCACCAGTGGTTCTCAACTCCAGAAGCACATTTATTATTTGGGGAGATAAGAAAAGTAACAATCTCCAGACTCTCCTCTAAAAGATTACTTTTTAATTTTATTTGTTTATTGTTTACCCTTAAAAATTGTGATTTAATTGACCTGAGAGTGGATCACGGCAGAGGTATTTTTACAATTTCTCCAGGGGATCCTGATACACAGTGAGAGATGGTAAGTATAACTGTCACTATGAGTCCCACTACAACAGAAAAGGATAAAAAGTTCAATTTATAGCATCTTCTATGATGATATTGACAATAAGATGAGGATTTATAAGGAAAAAATATGACTTGCTGACATTTGGAAACAGATTTGAATTGAGCAAGATGAACAGTTAGCAAAATAATACTTATTAAAGTCTTATAAAAGTAAAAGTTTGACACAGTCCAAACTCTGCAACTAAAAAATAAGACAAAATGATAATGTTTGGATCACTAAAAAAATAACTAAAGAAAGATGGTGAATAAAAATCATCTTCATTGTAGTAGTTGGTGTTTACATATTCAGATGCCTAAAATAAATAATCTTTGCTTGGAAATGAAAAATAATATTGACATTCACTGAGTATTTCCACTGGTAAGGATATTTTACAGATTAACTTTTGTATTTCTCAGAGCAATGCTAAAAACTGGGTACTATTATTATTGCAATTATGCAAAGCAGAAGCTAAAGCACAAAGGTTCAATGATGTGAACAAATCCCTGAAGCTGCCAAATTTACTAATTCCATCCTGCCCAGTTTAACTCCGAAGCCCACATTCCTGACCCTTCCACCAGCCTGTGTGGTGAGTGATCTAGGTCAGTTTTACCGTGATCAATAAGCCAAGGCCTGGATCTGACATGAAAAAGAAGGAACTAACTCCTCTCTGTCTTGCAAATTGCCTCTTGTCTTCTGTGGCATTTTGCAATGATCTTGTCTTATATCTAACCCAGAAAACAGCCTCCTTGGCTGCCTGTTTTTGCAGAAGCCCTTGGTGGTGCCTGGAAAAAATAAAGAGACATAATTAAAGGTCACCATTAAAAACCCATAGCCCTTTGTTTCAACCCTTGTGAAAAATATAAAATATTATTTGATATTTTCCTACTTAGATAATAATATATTTTCCTATGAGGATTTCTGATATTATAAAAATTCAGAATTATGATAAATTAATTCTCAGTTAACATAATTTTTACTGTTTTTTAAACTTACCTATCCTTTCATTTATTCTATATGTAAAGAGAGAGAGAGAGAGAGAGAGAAAGATAGAGAAAGAGAGAGAGAGGTGATCTCTGAATTCCAGCCTTTTAAAATTAGGAGTAGAATTCAAATTCACACACATGCAGGCCACAAAGAATAAAATAAAAAATATGGAAAGCATTCATTATATTCTAGACTTTATAGCAAGAGTTATAATATAAATAGAAACATTAGTAATAGAAAAAGGAAGCTGGTGAAAGCTTTCTGTTTTGGGTTTAAAAAGTCAATAAAGGAAGTGTGGACTTGGAAATGGATACTGAGTGAAGATGTGTTTTGATAAGAACATTTAGTTTGAGTGTGATGTGGGTGTAAAATAAGTTGAACTTGAGAGGTGGGTAGACAGAAATATTAAGGAAGACATTCTCACCTGTGATCCAAATAAAACAAAGAGAAGAGAGACATGGATACCACAAAGAGACAGAAACAGAGAAAGACAGATGAGAGTGGAAGATAAAGAGATAAAAATGGAAGTCAACCATGGAGCTGAGTTCCAAAGGAACTGCTGAAGAAGACATGAGTTAAACCAGGTGAGCCGGTGACTTCTAAAACCAGAGAAAGTATCAGCAATATAATTGCTGACAGTTCTAACCTATACAGGAAGATTAGAAGAACCCAGGGGAAACGGCAAGAGAGCGCTTTCATTTAACCTTGAACTTCTTACACTAAATGTGTAATAATAACTTTGAATGGAAGAATTTGAGTTTTTCAGGATATCAGATCATGTTATAATCAAGAAAAGCTATTTAAAACAGATGTATACAGCAGCTAGCAGTCTCCCACCACCCTCTTATTCATGATTTTGATTTCTTACAGTCAAGCATGGTCTGAAAATGTTAAATGGCAATTTAAATTGCTCCACATTTTGAGTTAGCATGATGATTTCTTGCATCACCATGCCACTTTGTCCCTCCTGGTATGAATCATCTCTTTGTCTAGTGTATCCTCACTGTATATGATACAGGGTACAGCCAGGAGCCCCCAAAATAGGGATTTGTAATGGGGTCCAGAGCTCAGGGTCTCCAGGGTCTCTAATATTTTCTAAATATTAGAAAAATATATATAGGATGTCCGCACCCCCACAAGTCTGAACTTGGGATGGGACACATGGAGCAGGGCCATTGAGAGCTGTTTTGTATGGCAACAGTTTTGCAGCTAACCTCTGGCATGGTCATTTAACATATCTATAACTTTCAACTGGTTTCATGGATATGTTAAATAGCTGTGGCCATGCTTTGAGCCAGGGAGATGGGAGTGACTTCAGCCTAGGATGGAACTAGGAGGCAGCTTCTGGTTACAGCACCTGCATGAGAGCTTGGAGTTGATTGGCTCCATGCCATGGGGCCACACCTGCCTGGACTTACTATGGCAGCAAAGAAGGCTGGAAAAATATGGGAATGCTGGCAGGTGTAACTGACTGTGGGGGGGAGTCAGAAATGGGGATGCAGAGGAAGATTGGCATGGGGATTTAAACCCAGGAGCAGCAGCCATGCTGGAGGGTTGGGACCATGCACCTTTGGGGTGCTCCCTCTTGCCACATGGCTTAGGAAGCAGGAGAGACCTTGCTGGGAAGGAAAGGGGTGAAAGGACTCTTGCTGGTGAGCCATGAGAAGGTGTCACATAGTTTTGGGTTAACTGAAGATCACGGTGGTGATGCAGCTGATGGTGCTGGGAACCAAGGGGCTACCTGAGCCATGGACTTCTACTTTTTTTCCTGAGATATGATACCCTGGACTGGGCAGAGGGAGAAGGAAGGACTGTGTGTGTTTGTAGGTATTCTAAAGGACTTTAGTATTTTAATGAAGACATTAAGTCATAACTCTAAGTCTGTATAACTGTTTAAATAAATAATTCCTTTCCTTTTCACCAATCTCTAGCACCGAGAGACGTCTTTCCCTGGTGGCAGGCAAGGCAAACCTAGTATAGGGAGGGACCTCCAGAGCACAAGGAGTGAGGGTCCATTTGGTAATAGTATATTGTTTACCCAGCCCCCCGGGTCTGTTCTGTAATATATATGTTATTGCCCATTACTCACTTAGTAGCCATCTAGGTTATCAGATTGATTATGAGAGAGAGAGAGAAAGAGAGAGAGAGGAGACCACATTCATATAACATTTATCACAGTATAGTGGTATAATTATCATTAATTTCATATTGTACCTAATTTGTAAATTAAACTTTATCATAGGTATGTATGTATAGGAAAAATGAACAGTATATAGGGTTTGGTGCTATCAGTAGTTTCAGGCATCAACTAAGTTTCTTGGAACAAATCCTGTGGCTAAGGGGGCAACTACTATATACTTTAGGGAGGAGAAGCAGATTCACTTCCTATGGATGCAGTAAATAAAAATAGGCTGAATTTATTTCTTTTCTTTCTCTACTATTTAAGTAACCATGCTATTTTCTCCTACAGAACTTTTGTTTTTATCTTTAAGCTCTTTAACACATAATATCAAAAGAGGATTATATATTTATAATGAAAAGTAAATTTCATAAGTGCTTATAAGATTGTGCTTTTTAAAATATTTGTTAAATCAACCATCATAATATGTTTAGAAAAAGTTAGGAAACAACAACATATATTAAAATCTCACTGCTTCACTATTTATTATTCTCCCATAGCTTTGTCTTGTGGATTTAATTCACAGACAGTAAGTTGTATTCATAAGTTAAATAAAGTTAAATGGTTAGCTCAAGTTGCTTTGCCAAGTGTATTAATTTTGCAATTGAAATCCTGTTGTAAGATAATATCTGACGATATAGAATAATATTTATGATATATTTATATAAGAAACAGTAAATTAAAACATAATAATTTTCTTTATAAAAAGAATATACATTATGTATATAAATGATGAAAGCAGGATCTCAAAACTACACTTCACAGTGTTAATGTTATTTATCTTTGAATGCACAGTTAGGAGAGTTTTACTTCTTTTTATGTATCATTGATTTCTAAATTATATAAAATAAACATTTAATATAATAAAAAGTTTAGTTTTTAAAGATATCAGATGAATGATTAATTCTCTTTGGGAAAGAGATATGAAGTTACTAATAGATATAAGCAACTTTCTAAAAAAGTTGTGGTTTTTGTGTTTATTTCCTTCCAGGATTAAATTACCATACTATTCAAACTTTATACACTTGCAAATGACTATACATATACATATATACACACACTGTTAAAAGCAGAAGTGTTTTTAATAGTCATACTTTAATCTCTTCCTTGTAATATCCTTCCAATATGATAAAAGCAAATCACTGTCCTTGGATATGTGCACAATAAAGCATTTTTCAGACTGTAGAGATAGATTGCAAGCTACCTCTGACCAGTAGTTAAACTTAAATGTGAATTGCATTATTCTTAGCTCCAAAAATCCTTTGATCTCTTTTATAGTGGGATGAGGAGGATGCTCACAATGTTTCTATTCAAGAAGTTTTTGGAAAAAGTACCTTGACAGATATTTCTCTTCTTATTTACCTTCAAACATCTGAAAAGTATGTATTTAAAAGTATTTTGGTAAGCAGAGATCTTTACAGTCATTTAACCTTTATTTATCACAAAGTGAAAATTTTAATAGGAATTACATATTTTCTTTTATTAAGAAAAGTAAAAATCACCAGTTAAATAAAAATTTGGTTTATTGAATTGGACACTTTATAGTAATTGCAAATAAGATGCAAAAAAAGGCAATAGAAAGTTATAGAATGTGAGGCTACATTGATGCGTTCAGGCAATGTCTATAAAATATTGAAAAACAAAAAAAAGAGATTTTAGCCAATCTTGTGCTTTTTGAGAAGATGCACAGAAGTTTAAAAATTTGGTGCAAAATAGTACCAGTTTAGTGAAAACAGTTAATCTTCTAGCACTGGGAAATCACAAAGTAAATGCACCTATTTTTAAAGATCAAGGACATACTAAGACAGTTTGAAACTTTGGTCTTCACATGACTGTGGAGTTTCAAGTAGAACTCCAGGGTTTTTCATCACCACTCTACTATTCCTACCAACCTGTGTTACCTGTTGAACTGCAAGTGCAGGGCTGTGTGGTTGGGAAGAGTACAGCAGCAATAACATAAGAAGCCCAGGGCAAGAACAGCTCTGGGGGGAATCCATGTTCTGTATGAAATACAGTGTACAAGTGATTTTTCCAACATAAAGATGGATATTTTAATTGTTGGTGGGAATGTTGACTAGTGCAGTCACTGTGGAAGACAATATGGAATTTCCCCCCAAAACTAAAAATGTGATTGTCTTTTAACCCAGCAATTCCAGTGCTGGGATTATACCCTAATAATCCTGAAACACTAATTCAAAAGAACCTGTGCACCCCAATGTTCATATCAGCATAATTTATAATAGCCAAGCACTGGAAGCAACCTAGATGCCCATCAGTAAATGAGTGGATCAAAAGACTGAGGTATATTTCCACAATGGAATACTACACAGCAGAAAGAAAGAAGGAGCTCCTATCCTTTGTGACAGCATGGGTGGAACTGGAAAGCATTATGATAAGTGAAGTAAGCCAGGTGGTGAAAGACAAATACTATATGATCTCACCTATAAGTGGAACCTAATCAACAAAACAAACAAGCGAGCAAAATATAACCAGAGACATTGAAATGAAGAACAAACTGACAGTAACCAGAGGGGAGGTGGGGGGGGGATAATAGGGGGAAAAGGGGAAGGGTCATCAAGAAACATGTATAAAGGACAGATGGACAAGGGCTAAAGGGGGTAGGATTGAGGGTGGGAGGTGGGGGTTTGTGGGTCAGGGGAAAGTGATGGTGGAAAAATGGAGACAACTGTATTCAAACATTAATAAAAAAAGGGAAAAAGTGTAAAAAGTAAATATAATAAAGTAAATACACATTTTGTACTTAAAAAATGAAATGCTTATGTTCAGTTGAATAACATTCAAAAGCAGAATTTTATTTTTAAAGTATTTTTTAAATATATCAAGTCATGAATACTGTAAGAGAACTTCAATGTTTAGTATTTGGTCTGTACTGCATTAATAATAGTCATATAGATAGTGTAGATATTGATTATGAAGTCCTTTTCAGCACATACAAGTCAGCTCTTTAAATAATTATCATGTGAACTACTAAGAAAATAATTTCATAAATCCTGTTTTACCAGCAAGATAGGGATTGGACATTTTGTTAGGTACCTCTCCTTGCACTGAGACTTACCATTATTCATAGCTTAGACTGCCTTCACTTTGCTTCCCACAGTATACTATAGTATAGCACAGAACAGTATAGTATAATGTATAGACTGTTATTTGAGAATAATTTGTATTTTGTATAAACTCAATTTATATTTTGTTATTAATAATAAACTATTATGATCATATTTGTTAGTGTTAAACATATCACTGTTTACTCATATTGATTTAGTATTTCATTCTAATGTCAAGGTGATTTTCAGATTGAAATGGGTAAAACTAGTGAGGGTCATATGGAAACATTCCTAAGACTAATTAAACAAATTTTAGAGTTAGTATTTAACTGCTTTAAATAAATATTGGATAAATCCCACTTGGTTTTTATGATGCAGTCTTATAGAGGAGGCTGATAAAGCACTCAGTCAAATTTACTAAGTCTTGGGCAAAGAGGAAGATAAATAATTCAGGGGAAGAAGAAGCTGATACACTATTGATTTATTAAAATATAGACCATTAGCTTGGTCCTGTTGCTAGAGAGTAACTGGAGATGGACAATTGATGCTGAGCAACACGGGGGTTACAGGCATCTGCTCCTGCACAGTCAAAAACTCTGGTCTAACTTGTGACTCAAATAGCCTGCTGTTCACCAGAATCCTCACCGATAACATAAATTGACAACATGTATATTGCATGTTATATGTATTCTAAATTATATTATTATTAAATTAGAGAAAAGAAAGTGTTATTAATGAAACCATAAGAAAGGGAAAATATACTTACAGTATTTTATTGAAAAAAATCACATGTAAGTGGGCTGCCCAGTTCAAACTCAGGTTGTTCAAAAGTCAACTGTATTATTTTTGGAGCATTTAATACAAAATAATTCTATTTAGTGGATTCAGTATGAATAGTTTTTTTATTTAAGCTTATAAGATAGAAAAATTAGTTCAATAACATTTCACAATAATTTGAAATAGTTTACTAGTGATCTCATAATTAGTTTTACTTCACTCTGAAAGTGAGCTTTGAGGAAATATGTGTCCTGGACAATATCTATGTGTGTGTGTGTGTGTGTGTGTGTGTGTGTGCATGCGTGCATGTATACAGGCCTGGCACAAATAATGCTCCTTTTCTATTACAAACTTTTTATTACAAAACCGTAAGCATGTAATCCTCTAACATAACATCACACTCAAGCACACCATATGACATTTTAGGTGAAATGTTCAAATTAAAACTATAAATCATTACACCCATATTATTATCCTACCAACCACACTAAAGCAGATGTTCCTTTTTCCAGACATTGTACATATATTCAAGTTTTTATTAATATTTGAGAGATAAAGGAGATGAGTTTTGTGCTAATTGGATTTTCAGAGGATATGAAAAAAATGTTTATTTGATGAATTGGATAATGGAACCTGAATCAAAGGATTTCGATTGGCTGAAGTCACATGCTTACCATCTCTCAAGATGAAGTTTAACTAAGATAACTTCAACAAATAAAGAAGCAAATAATTTATCAACAGAGATAAAAAACAAGTAATTATTGATAAAAACAGTGTGCTGAAGGCTGTAACATATCTGACATCATTTTTAAAAAAATAATTTCTACATAACCCAAACAAAACTAAGCCTATTTGTGGTCTGATCAAGCATGGTTTCATGTTCAAAACAAATGAACAAAAAAAAACAAATCTCAGAAATCTAATAAAAACATTACAATGCAAACAAAGGATAGTTCCTAACAACTGTTTATAACTTAGTCCTGGTCTCACTTCCTTTAAAAAAAGGAAACAACTTATCATTTTCTGTTTTTTCATGGCATTTGTGATTTCTAAAATATTTTCCATCTACTCAACTAGAATAAAAACTCTGTAAATATTTGTTGAGAGAATGCACATTAAGTTTTCTCCAAAATCCCCATATGAATTCTTTGAAAAATTAATTTACACCTGTTTATTTGAAAGAGTACCCTTAAGGTTATTTTTAAGCTAAATAAGGATTTTTAGGAATAATATATTACAATATATTGGGGAATATGTTAATATTTATGTATGTATATTGTTCAATACTTAAGAATTGCTTTAAGTTTAGGGCACCATGCTGGGAGAGTTATAACTACACTGTTATTGTAATAATTAGTTTTGTAATTCTGATGTAAATATTGACAATTTGTTTAGCAAAAGAGGTTCTTATGAGCATTTCAGAGTACTCATTGAGTCCATATCTTTGAAATTTAAGTAATGAATCTAAGAGGTTCATGAATTGTGAAATAAATACTGATTTAAGATAAATCTGAAATGTTTTCATATTTATGTAGGAATTTACCTTCTTTATCATGCAGTAGTGAGTCTTTGGGTTAGTAAACCCACTTAGGCATATGTTCTTTCAATTCAATATAATATTTATATATGTTTCAACAGCTACCTGACAAAATCTAAGACCAGAATTGAAAGCCAGTTTCACAGAGAATGAGAAGCTAGAGTATTATTTTTACAGTATTATGCCTCCCTCTTTTAGATTTTTATAAGTTCTCTTTTTTTATTAGATTACACTTTTCTACTACTCAGCTCATATGGATGCACATAGTTGGGCAGCCATTTCTTGTTTTATGTATTATACATGTAGCAACAGTGAGAAACTAATCAATGGTATTGTGATTACAAATATCAGAGAAGGAACTGACTAGTTGACTTAAGCTTAACTTATTATTATTAGAAATACAGAGAACCACTAAATGAGAGTACCAACTCAAAGGTTTATTCTCAACCGGTTAGGTGCTCCCTAAATGCCCCAAACTCTAGATTTAAAATATAGTGATAATCATATCTTAATTGCATTATCTTTAAAGTAGTATTTTAAAAAATTCCAATAATTTTTTTTCATTTCTCCTAAAAATGAAGAAACCCACCCTTGGATGATAGCATTGATTATAGGGCAAAAATCAGTAAAAATAGTGGAGATCAAAGATAGCAGAATAATATCTTCACACATTCTAATCTTTTTTTTGCCCTCCATAGGGCCAGAAAATGCAAAGAGAACAATTGAATCAGCAAGGATCAAGGCCAGGTGATGATAACAATGTATAAAAACCGCCTTCTCCACATTATACTCCTGGTTATACTTTACTCAATAATACAACTAGGAAGTACTGAGCTAACGTAGTTTCATGAAACATGGCAATGGGGGAATGATAGGTTTATGCAGTACCTGAGATATGTGAACTTCCTTAAATAATACATTTATGTTATTCACAATTCTAATTCATTTCATGATGACCTCTGTTCCTGTTCCTTGCTCCACTTATCACAGAAACCACCCCGATCAATCTCTCTCTTATGTAGTGCAACCGATATGAAGTCGAAAAGTGTGATAATGACTGAGATTGAATTTTCTGGCAATTGTGATGAGTCAAATGTACAGATCTAATTTGATTGCATAAACCACTTGTAATAGTTTTAGTAAGTTTAATAAATAAGCTGGACTCAGCAAAAGCAAACTGACTTAGCTTTTTTTGTGTGTTCTTCTAGGTTGTCCAAGTGATATCTCAGGCAATTCCTAGGGTTTTTTTAATCTTTATCAGATGTCATAGAAACCACCACACTGCAGTTACTCAGTTTTCCAACTTCTGGGGACTAGCAGCAACATGCTGGAGCCAGCTCATACTGTTTCTAGAACAGTTTGTTGAATATTTAGGAATTATGTGAACCAGTCATTAAACTTTTCATCCCCAGAAGTTGTTCATTGTGGCTATACTTGCATCACTGATGTCATCAAGTGCTACAGATCGGGCATAATTATTTATTTTCCAGAGAGCTGGTTCATCATAAGCACAAAACGACATATAAAGCTTCCAAAAACTAACTTGAGGTAACTTAACTGAGTCCGAAGAGAGATGACTCTTCTCTCTCCTCCTCCCTGAAGGGGGTGCACAGTACATTGATAATTTTCCTCAGCATAGGCCCTTATCTCCCATCTCTATATTCCCCAATTAAGACTTCCTTCCTTCCTTCCTTCCTTCCTTCCTTCCTTCCTTCCTTCCTCCCTCACTCCCTTCATTCTTTCTTTCTTTCATTTTATTTTTGTTTATTTTGCATATTTTTATTGGGGTTTGTTGGACTAATGCCACCAAGATAAAACTTTTATAATTCTTTACAAGGTCTTCATAGTTAGTCTAGAATTGAAGACTCCTTGGCAATGTAGTATTCCCTGTTTTTATCTAGTTCTTATTTATCCTCCATGAGTCAGCTTAACTATATTCTCTCAAGTATCTCAAATACCTAGATCACAAATATGAGTTAAATTAAACTAATTAACTATGTAAAATAGATGGTAACATGTAAATAAGTACATGGTGTTTTGGAGAGAACCCAGGATCACAAAACAGGAGAACTAAATCCCGTCTGGACTACAAGCCTTGCTGGTAGTGAAAACTTGAATGAATCCCATCACCTTGGAGAAGCTGGCTAGTCCAACCTTCTCACTTTTTAAAGGTAGCTCATCAAGGACACCTGACTGTTTGTGATAGAGAAAAGCTTAGGTTAAGACTGGCAAATTTTTTCTATAAAGGACCTGACAATTAATATTTTAGGCTTTGTGGGTCATACAGTCTCTGTTGCATATACAAAACAGATGAAAACTAATTTATAAATTAAAGTGGTCAAAGACAATATGTAAATGAATGAACCTGAGTCTATTCCAATAACACTTTATGAAAACCTTTGGCAGCTTGAAGTTGGGTTGCAGAATGCAGGGTGCTAACCCTTGTCATACAGCATAATGTAGACAGCCAGGATCCTCTCCACTGTGCTGACAATAGCATGATTTGTAGATGACAGTAAAGAGGACTGGAAAAACAGTAACTAAAAGACAAGAAAGGAGGAAAGAAAGTAAGACAAGAAAAGGTGGCATGTTTTGGTTCTGTGTTGGCTTCTTGGGTGGTTATTCTAAAATACACATATTGTATATTGAGTTGATTTTTCAACATGAATTTCCAGAGTTTTCTTTTTCACATTAAAATTTTGTATATAAATTTAAACTCTTATATGTTAGTAATAAAAAGTGTTTTTAAATTTAATAACTTGCATAATAAAACTTTTTTTTTACTTTTTAAAAAAGATTTTATTTATTTTTAGACAGAGGGGAAGGAAGGGAGAAAGAGAGGGAGAGAAACATCAGTGTGTGGTTGTCTCTCATGCACCCCACACAGGGGACCTGGCCTGCAACCCAAGTATGTACCCTGTCTGAGAATCTAACTGGTGACCCTTTGGTTCCCATGCCAGCACTCAATCCACTGAGCCACACCAGCCAGGGCCATAGTAAAAGTTTTTAAAATGGATAGAACTTCCATGATTTTTAAAGAACAGTTCCAAACCATTTCAAAGAGCAGAAAGGCAGGCAAAAGAAAAAAAGGGGGGCAAATAAAATGCTTTAAAGATAGATAGATATTTTTCATTGGGAAAAACTTAGATCAATTTTTACCTACACAGGATTTTACAACAACTTCCCCAATGTGATTTGTCTTCTTTCCACATGTCAGTTGCTGATACTTGAATAAAACAGATACGATTAAGTTATCCTAATTGATTAATAGTCACAGTAATAGAATCAGGACCTATTTCATGGTTTATGAAGATAGGAAATATAATGACAGTTATCTTTTTTTCATAAAATGATTCTAGATACTAGGTCCTAGGCCTTGACCCACTTGAGATATAAAGTGATATAATAAGGCTAAGCCAGTGAAAATTCATAGGCGAAGTTTTCTTGCCTATGTGACTAATGACAAAAAAGAATAAAGTAGAAGAAATAATCTTGGAAAATGTAAGGCATCTGAGCTCCACACTGAGAATCAGTTGTGTCACAGCAAAATGAATACAGATCCCACTCGCTAGACTGGTGTTGACATTCCATGTTATAGGTTGTATGAAAGACAATCTACAGGGGAGGCCGTCTACCTGCGGAAGGTCATGAAGTTAAACTGTCCACCATGCTGACTCGGCACAGTGGCATTTATCACAGCACACCGGTTTCCTCTATGGCAAACAGAACCTTCTCAGGCGTGAGAAGAAACCTGGCATTTTCTGCTACCTGCGGGCTTCTCCTTTTTGAAGCCAGGAAGGGCATCTGTAAAAGTTGGCTGCCTGCATGGCAGACCATACAAAATGCCAAGGAGAGTGATTTATGTCCCATTTGCTGAGACTAAAGAGGAAATACACCTAGGTTTTAGTCATGAAAGGTCAGGACAGTGAACTATGTTCATTATAATCTTTTCAAAAACCCAGGGCAAAAGGTACACAGTTATTTCCACAATTGACACATTTCCACTTCAGGTGGCACTTATATCTCTAAGTCCTAAATGGTGGTAGCTATTTAAATGTAACATCTCTTTTTATTTCCTTAAAACAATCTTGGAGCTTCAATTTGTTTCTCAAGGGCACAAAAGGTAGTCTACATTTCTTTTTTTTATCTTTTGTAGTCTACATTTCTTTAACTTATCCCTATTTTGTGTAATTATATAAAATTTAATTATATTACTTAAATATAGTCAGGACAAACAGTACAGATGATCAATGGACTTAGACCATAAAGTTTTAAAGTTGGGAAAAAACATGAAGACTGTTTAAAATTCAGATCGTTCTTTTTTTTTTTATAAAGTGTTAACTTTGGCTTAGAAGTTCAACTAATCTGCTTTTATCTTGCTTAATATTTTTTATTATTTTCAACAGTTGATTATGTAAATAAATATGGGTGGGACTTTTCTGATACCCAATGGTCATCAAGAACCAATCATTAGGTAACGTATCAATATAATTCCTGAGGCAATTAATACATGTAGTAGCCCTCCCTGCATGTGATTAAAATACAAAGCTTCTAGTAAGGGAAAATAAAGAGGCTGAAATAGTCTGATGAATCTAGGGCTATTCCTAGCTAAGCTCTGATCAGATCATTATTTAAAAATTGAGCTTATACAAATATCACCAGTTTTGAGTTTTAATATAGTGAGCATTAAAAATAATTCTTCAATCATCGCATTTAATTGTGCTTTGTAGGATCTCTATTTTTGGAATATATTCCATATGTTTCCATATTATTATAATAATTAATATAGTCTAAAATACCAAATTCAAGTTGATTTAAATCTCATCTTCTCCCTTCATCTATGTACAGACATGAAACAGCTCAAGTTACCTGCATAGTAGTGTCTTGTCTACCTTTTGACTGTTTTTCTTATTGCAGAATCTTGATATTAGAAAATGTGTGAAGTCAATGGATGGGAATCCAGCTCTGGGATTAACCTACCCTTCCTTATATAGGTTCTAGCTCAGCCATTATCAAAAGGCAGCCAGCACTTTCTATTAAGCATTGTAGAAATTTCAGGAACTTTTCTTTTATCACAATGACTATAGGGCACTATTAAAGTTGTCAGACAAATGGAAGACATACTACCATGAATGAGATATTCTTTCTACACTAAAAAATTATCCTGCATGGCACTTGATTTGGGCTAAAAGCAAACAAATACATATCAGTTGTACTGTAGCACAAAATAACATTGAAAAGTTTTAGAAGGACACACCCTGGTCAGGTAGCTCAGTAGATTAGGACATCATCCCATTGCATCAAAGTTGTAAGTTTGATCCCAGGTGGGTGCACACAAAGAAGTAAACCAATGAATGCATAAATAAGTGGAACAACAAACTGATAACTGTCTGTCTCTCTCTCTCAAATCAATAAATAAAATAAATTTCAAAAAGTTTTATAAGAAGTTGAATTAAATTTTTAAAGTTTATTTATTTATTTATTTTATTTTTTATTGTTGTTCAATTACAGTCATCCCCATTTCTCCCCCATTACTCTCCCGTGCTCTACCCACCCCCCCACCTCCCACATTCAATCCTGTTCCACTCACTGTCTTTGTCCATGGGTCCTTTATACATGTTCCTTGATGACCTTGAATTAAAATTTTAATTACTTAGGAGAAGCTTGTTATAGAGTGGATTTTTCAAGGGCCATTTTTTCATTATACTTGGACATAAGCTTCCACTGTTACCATAGGACACTTCAGTTAAGTTAGCAAGATTCACTGTTCAGTGAAATTTATCTTATAGCTGACAGAATACAAAGCACAGAAGCTATCAGTTTTAAGATAAGTCAGTTTGAATTGAAATAATTTTTGGCTTAAGAAAAATAACAAATATTAACTAATAGATGACAAATGTATTAGTAATTTATTCCACATATATTTAAGTGGAAAAAAATAAATTATGATTATAAATGAATAACATGGTATATTGGTTATAACTCATTTGTTTCAAGTTATAGAAAATAATGTATTATTAGTTAAAATTAAAATTGTCCATGAGACATGGAAAATCAAAATGACATTTGCATAATAGATAGAAGTTTATTTATTTTTCACAGAAACATGAGCAGTTCAGGGTTGGTTCCAGAGTATCAGAGAACAAGCCTCTTTTTCATGTTTTACATGATCAGGCTCAACACATGTCTTTTACTGTTGGGAACTGTCTTCCTTGGTTTCAGGAGCTATAACCTCACCAACAGGTGAGAAGGTCCCATGGCTAGAGCTAAGTAAAGAGACTTTGGGACCATAGGCCACTAAGTAGACAAAACTTATTCTCCCAGCAGGGGCACTGCCTCTGCCCCCTTTACTTTACCCTGTTTGGCACCTGGAGGATGGCTGCATAGCCAAAGACAGGTAAGATTCTTCAGGGAAGGAACACATAAGGCAGGCACAGTCACAAAGAGGCAATCGGGGAAAGACTCAGGTGACTACAGAGAATGGGGAAAAAGATCCTCACCCCTCAGCTTTGTCATAGCCTGAGTCCTCATTCTATCTGTAATACATCCTCATCTCTTGGCTGCCTTGCTTACCCTAACTGACTGGAACAATGCCGGAGGTGGGTGCAGCTCTGCGCTGGAATGGGAGGTTTCCGGGGACAATCAGGCCTGAGTAAAAATGCATAAAATCCTGTGAAACCTGCTTTCCTAAGAATGTCCTCAAACTATGCCTAAGAATGTCCTCAAACTATGCGTACTAAATGTTTAGGGTCCAAGCACAAAATGAGTTTGTTTCCCCAGGTTTTATGCTGATTGTCATCACTCTGTCTACCAGACCCTGACTCAAAAAGACCCTTGTGATCCCAGAAATGTTATCTGTAAACCATATCTCCTTTCTTTGATATGCATCCTTATGCAAGCTAAACTCCAATAAAAGCCCCAAGAAAAAGGTGCTTGGGGCTCTTCTCCTCTGAGAGATCAGCCAGCCTTTTCTCCCCAAGCAGATCTTGCTTTGATAGTCTCATTCCATCTAAGACTCCAGAGGACACTTCTGGATGGGGTTCCCCTCATTCTACCTCTGTGTCTAGATGACAGTTTGAAGCCCCACCCATTGCACCCAAATTATACCCAGTAAAAGGGAGTGATAAAGAGAGATAAGAGACTTTCTTTTTAAAGTACAGTTTCTGCAATTACATATCTCATATCAACTTACAGCTTTTTTAGAATTTTATAACATTGTCTCACCAAGTTTCAAGGACACCTGGGAAATTTATCCTTTTGGTAAGTATAGTTCTATATACTTATTCTACTACTGAGGACGGAAGGGAGAGTAGTTATCAGGGGCTTCACTAGCAGTCTCTGCCACTCTCGACTTAAACTAATTAACAATGTTATAAAAATGGAATAGTTTACAAAAACTAAAAATAACTGAGCAGAAATAGAAATTCCAAAGCCATCCAGACTGTCTATTGTCTCTTGTCTTCTCCTTTGTATGTGTTTTATGCTTTTTTCTCAGGTTTTCCAACCCATGTTATACCAAATATGACTGCTGACACTGCTGTACCTTTATGACTTCACATTTTATTTCCTGGAATATCTATTTCTGTGTATTGCATCTAGTTTAAAAATTCCCTGATTCGTTCAGCTTGGGTCAGCCACGGATTTTTAGACCAGTCATCTGTGACCAGTAGAGTAGAGCCAAAGTGTAGGAAAATGGTCATTCTTTTTTAACCATTGGTGGGATGAGATCAGTTCCCAGAATAAAGAGATTAGATAATATAAACAATAATTTCTGGCATATCTAATTCACTTACATACCTTTATTTTTCAGACCATAGACACACCTAGGTTTTAGAGGAGGAAGATAGAGAAAAATTTTTTGAATCAAAAAATGTGGTAAACTATTTAATATCATAAATAACATAGTATTTCACCAATCTAAATATAAACAGAACACAACAGCAGCATTAACAACCATTTTTCCTCTCAAATTTGAGGGTGGGGGGGACAGTGTATCTTGTAGTCCAAAAAATGTGGTACATGATAACAATGATAATTATTTAAAAAATCTCTTGGTAAGTAATCTCTAAGAACTATTGTGGTCTCTAAATAACAAAGACTTTTTAAATTTCCTTTCTAATTAATAAATCACAATGTTAGGTGATTTTCAAATTTCAATCCTGATCACAAATGATTTTAAATGATTCAGTATTTGTAGGGTCTTGCATCAGACCCATTTCAGTATGAAGCATCTGGTCTTTATCTGATGAGAAAAAAAATCACCTGAACCTCATTCATTATCAATTCATTTGATAATTTCTAAATTAATCCTGAGTAGCTAAATAGCTTATTTTTCCAATGTGGACTTGTTTTTGTTTTCTGTTCTTGCATGATTTACTTTGTTGAATCAGCAGGTAGAGAGTGCTGAGTATATTTTGTAATATCAAACTTACCCCTAGGTCTTCCATAACCTGTGTTCTTGTGTTGTCTTGACCATATAGCCAAGAATTTTGCTGATTAAATTTCTGGGTCAAGAGTGAATTAGCTTTGCACAGTAGGCCATTTTCTTAAGATTTTATCAATGTCAAATTGATTTCAGTTAATTAAAGCTACTGGTTTGGGGCTTCATTCTGAAGTTCATGGAAGGCAAGCAAGCAAAGGACAACTTTTTTGTTTTTATATCAAAAAATGATTTTGATTCATCTTATTTTAATGCAGTGTGTAGTGCATAATAAGACTCCTAGTGAACAAGATAGGAAAAGAATCCCAGTAAACAATACTGTATTTCTATTGCTCAGTGTAGTCTGCCTTTCAGTATTCTACCTTACTTAGAAGATGATACTATGTTCTGTATCTGTGAATAAATAGGAAAATCACAGCATCAAAAACACTTTCCAATCACTGAACTGTACAACAGCAATCATTCCGACATGCAAGCATATCACATAATACTTAGGTTGATAATATATAGATAATTGTATTTTACTCCTCAAACTGTACCAGCATTTTGACAAGTGCCAATGTTGCCATATTAATCTATTAAGAGGTAGTACTCACCACCATTTGTGGAAGAGGAAGGCAATGGATTGACTCATGTGGTCAACTGCACAAATGTATAAATAATGTTAGAAACAATGTCTCTAAGATGTGTAAATTTGTTATTAATTTATTCTAATTTCTCTTTAAAATGTCTATGTTATTGGAATCTTTGTGGCAGTCCTGAATTCTGCCCCCATTTCCCATTGTACTTACTTAATATATTTATTTTCTTAGGTCAATGTATTCAGTAAATATTTATAGAGTTTTATATTCAAGCACTACCCAAGGTAGTATAAATATAGGAATGAAGAAAACAAGACATTTTTGTCTCTTTTAGACCTTGTCCTCAAAGAGCTTATGTGAGATAAATAGATGAGTAATACCGTCTTAATTAAACATAGATTTATTAGGCAGTGGAAATGCTGTGGTAAACCAGGACAAACACAATTCTTGACTTCATGAGTTTTTTAATCTATGAGACTATATTGAGTATTTTTTAAAGATTTTATTTATTTATTTATTATTAGAGAAAAGGAGGGAGAAAGAGAGGGAGAGTAATAGCAATGTGTAGTTGCTTCTCAGGTGCCCCCCACTGGAGGCCTGGCCCTGCAACCCAGTACCCTGACTGGGGATCAAACTGGCGACCTTTTGGTTCATAGCCCATGCTCAATCCACTGAGCTACACCAACTGGGACTATATTGAGTATTTGTTTTTGAGTATTGAGAGTATATTGAGTATTAAATATTGACTTTTTAAAAAAGATTTTACTAATTTATTTTCTGAGAGAGGGTAAAAGAGGGAGAAAGAAAAAAAGCAAAACATTGATCAGTCGCCTTTCATATACCCCAGCCGGGGACCGAATGCACAACCCTGGCATATTCCTTGACTGGGGATCTAACCGGTGACCTTTTGTTTTGCAGGAAGATGCCAACCAACTGAGCCACACCGGTCAGGATTATATCAAGTATTTTAGTAGACATCTGTGACCAAATAAATTATAACACACAACTTCACAGTTAGATAAAAATACAGGCTTGTGGTAAAAAAGAGTACTTGATTTACAGGGGGATGAACAGGAGTGGAGGCTATTGGGTGACAGTCGAGAGACAGACTGGCAGATTGTCTAGGCCATGAAGAGGGAGGGTTGGATTATTATTCTGAGTGGCAGTGGAAGCCCTATAAGGTTTTGAGCAGGGAAGGGGCATAATCTGATGTATGGTCTTAAAACACCACTTCGGACAGCTGGGGGCTTGTGTGTAGGAGGGCCAGAGTGAAGCAGGAGATCCAATGAGCAGACTTTTGTAATGCTCTATGCTTACTGTGATATGGCAATTTATGGATGGGAATCATGAAGAAATTTCATAAAAGCCAGCTAATTGTTTTTAAAAATACAAAAACAAACTATAAAAATAAAAGTATGGAAATATAAGCATCCAAAATTTTATTAACATAAGTATATAAATCATTCTTTCTTCTTGCTCCTACTTGCTCTCTTGCTTCTTGTTTTTATCTTTCCTTTGAATAAGGAAGTTAAGAGCACTCTGCAACCTTCATAGATTTGGGTTGAATTTATTATAATTCATCAATAATGGAATTCTTTTTAAATGTAAAACAGGTCAGCTGTGCAATCAACTGCAGACAAGTATAAATCTATCATTTACCTGAGACAACCAACTTGAGAAGTACTAATCTTTCTAAAAACACTGGTTAGCTTTGCTAACAAAAATATTATATTATTGATGTATGAATTTTATTCACAGATAAAATTGATGAGATTTCATAAAATGTACAAATTAATTTTTCTTTCACTGAAATGCCTGATCTTTTCAAGACTTTGACTGAAGGACTTACACAAGATTGACACATGCCTTTCCCTTTGCTTAACACTTTACTACATAATCTCAAAGAGGCCAGAACTCCTAATTAAAGACAAAGAGGTACGTCTCTTGGTACAAAGTTGTTTTTATTTACCAACAAGCACACTTGTAAAACTGATTTTCCCAAAGCAGGGCCAGGTGGAGAGATGGAGGTCACCCCTGTGTAGCAGCATGCTCCTCACAGATCGATAGGAAGCGAGCATTGCCGTCTTCCTCTGTGACCAGATGGGCCAAGTCCTGCAGAATAGTCCACGGCCATTATTCTGTGCATCAGGCTGTGCAATTGATTTCAGGATAACAGACAAGAGGGAAAAGGCTGTCAGGCTTGACTGCCTCCTGTCAATACAAGAGCCCTGAAATACTGTAATTCAGAAAATTTTTGTCAATTTGGGTAAGCTAGGGTGGAATCCTGACAGGGTGATCCTTTATTTGTCATGCAGTTTGAAGGGGCAGAGGGAATCGGTTCTTTGGAGCTTGGGCAGGGACTGGCCTGGCTAGAGCTGTAGGTCATGATGCATGGCTCAATTTCACAGGCAAGCCCCGCGGAGGATTTTAAGCATAAAAAAGGTGGAAATGAAAGGTAGAGTTTATTTTTCAAAACTGATCTGAGATATTTCATTTCTATAAAGTCCTGACTTGTCTTTACATTATAAATGTATTTTCCTATGAGCTTCTAAATTTCAATTATCTACAAAATATAAAATGCCTCATTTGCTATCACTAATCAAATCACTAATGTGGGAAGTGGAGAAACTAATGTCTCGGGCACAAGGCAACATACTCTAAGCTCATTAGAGCAATATTTGACTTGGGTTAGACAAATCAGGTTACAATATTTGTGTCCTGTATGGATGGATTTAAAATTGTATGCATCTGGCTATGCTAAATCATGTGAAGTGACTGGAATGTTTCCCTTGGAATGGAAACATTAATTACATCTCATTGGTAAACATCAAAAAGAGTAGACAAGTCATACTTTTGTCTTGTTTGATACAAGAGACGTCAGCTTCTTGACTACACATTTTGTATGTCCCCTTTGTTTTGCTATATTTCCTGTTTACTACTTCATGAACATTCAGGCTGTTGCTCTATGGTTTAGAAATTATAATAATGTCACAGTAGCTTTTTCTCAAGCTCTTATTCAAACTTCAAAATAGAAACTTTGGGGTCCATTGAAATGAAAGGTAACATTTTGTTCAATAAATACTGAGAACTCGATTGCATATTGTGTACAACTGAATCCCAAGAATAAAAGATAAGCTAGCCATAACTCAAATCTCTTAAACAATAGAATAATTTTCTGAAATGATATGGACTTTTGATTTGGAATATAAAAAAAATAAAAACCAATCAAAGTAAAAACAAGAAAGTGCAATGGAGTTTTATGATTTTAGTTTAAGATACAGATTTTAAACAGTTCTGCACAGTTATTATTGTGCAAAAGATAAAAGCAGGATGGCAGCTATGTTGAGAGTTAGGGGGTGGAGAGATCCTACAAAAAGAAAAACCTACTCATGAACGTGGACAACAATGTGGTGACTGTGGGGAGTAGGGGCGTATAAGGGGGATAAATGGTAATGGAAAAATACAATGAAAATATGCTATAGAAAACAAAATAATAAAATAAAAAAGTAAAAGGCACAGTCCTTGTCTTCAATAAGCTCACATTCTAGTGGAAATATTTATTTAATAAATATTTTGAGCACCTACTAAAGGGAGATTTTGAGGTATCTTGGCACTTTATTGGTATTTCCAAGTTATTTTAAATGTAAGACATTAGGAAAGACTTTATCTGTTGTATTTGGCAAAATATCATAAGAAGGTTAATTTTCTCTTTTGGTTTCAAAAAATATATATCCATTCTTCTATTTAGTTATAATATTTACTATTGTTTTCCATAAGTGGTTGAAAAATAATTATGAATGGTTTATAATACTTAATTTACTTTAAAGTATAACTATTAATGAGTCATAGTTTATGATGCATATTACTATATAAAGAGAGCTTTGATTTGAGGTTTACTAAAAGGCGTAGTTAATTTTGAAAACGATGCCTAAATTTCAGTTATAATAAAATTTTAATAACTAATTTACTAAGTAAAATAAATATATCACACCAGATTATTTGCAGATAGATTAATAAGATATACATACACTTTTCTTTTTTTAAATATATATTCACTTTTTTAAAAGATTTTATTTATTTATTTTTAGAGAGGGGAAGGGAGGGAGAAAGAGAGAGAGAGAGAAACATCAATGTGTGGTTGCCTCTCACATGGCCCCCATTGGGGATGTGGCTTGCAACCCAGGCATGTGCCCTGACTGGGAATTGAACCTTCGATGCTTTGGTTCACAGCCCGCACTCAATCCACTGAGCTATGCCAGCAGATATATGTATACTTTTCATACAAGTTTGTTAAATTTGGCATTAATCCAGGTAGAATGTTAAATTTGATGAAATGTTTTTTTTGCATTTGCTGAAATAATCATATGGTTTATTCAGAATGTATTATCTTTTTATACACCTTTAGATTAAATTTTCTAAAATTTTATTTTATTTATTTAATTTAGGGGGATGTGGTTGTCTTTTTCTCTTTTCTTTTTTATTGAATTTATTGGGGTGACAGTGGGTCAAATAACAGGTTGCAAGCATACAAAGCAACAAAATATCATCTGCACACTGCATCGTGCTCCCATTGTCCAAGTATAGTCTTTTTCAGTTTTCATGAATCCCCCTTTATGCACCTCTACATACTCACACCCACCCCGTTCCCTTCAGCTGTCACCTCACTGTTGTCTGTTTTATACACACACACACTGACATGTATGCATATAGTCTGTCCAGAAAAAGTTCAGCCATTGTTAATATAACAAGAATGGTTTGCACGAAATTGATGCAACCTGGCAGCCAGGGAGAATGGACTGGAATGTGCATGCATGAAAATGACAACTTCATTGTAATAGTAGGGGTGGTAGACACCATTGAGTGAGCATGTGTACTGACTGAGTGACAGTCACATTCAAAATGACTGAGTGAGTAGAGCAAGGAACCTGCATCAAATTTGCATTAAACTTGAACATTCCTCCACAGAAACTATTTGGGTGATTCAGAAAGCCAAAAATATGGGCAGCTGGTGACTGGTAGTTTCATCACAAGAACATGCCTGCTCAAGCATCAAGTCTCATATAGTTTTTGGCGAAACATCAAATCACCCAGGTGACTCAGTCCCCCTACAGCCCATATTTGGTGCCCTGTGACTTCTGTTTTTTCCAAAAACTAAAGTCACCTTTTAAGGGGAAGAGATTTCAAACTATGGATGAGACTCAGGAAAATACGATGGTGCAGCAGATGGCTGTTGGGAGCACTGTGGAGGTCCCAAGGGGCCTACTTTGAAGGGGACTGAGGCATCACTGTCCTATGTACAATATTTCTTGTATCTTGTATCTTCTTTAATAAATGTCTCTATTTTTTCATATTACATGGCTAGATACCTCCTGGACAGACAGAATATATATATTCAATCTCTTTCGCCTTCTTTCATATAACCACCTAAACCCTTCCCTTCTGACAGCTGTCAGTCTGTTTCATGTATGCATGCATTTTACTATGTTTGTCAATTTATTTTGTTGACTAGATTTAACATAAAAATAGATCATATAGTATTTGTCTTTCTCTGAAGCTTTATTTCACTTAGCATAGTGTTCTCCAGGTTCATTCATGCTGTTGCATAAGGTAAGATTTCCTTCCATTTTATAGTCGAGTAGTATTCCATTGTGTATATGTACCACAGTTTTTTAATCCACTCATCTATTTATGGGCACTTGGGTTGTTTCTAGATCTTGGCTGTTATAAATAACACTGCAGTGAATAAATGGGTGCATAGGTTCTTTTGAATTAATGCTTGGGGTTTCTTTGGATATATTTCCAGAAGTGTAATTCCTGGGTCAAAAGGCAGTTCCCTTTTTTTTTTTTTTGAGGAAACTCCATAATGTTTTCCAGAATGGCTGTACCAGTCTGCATTCCCATCAACAGTGTATGAGGGTTCCCTTTTCTTCACATCTTCATCGCTTGCTGATTGTTAATTTATTGATGACTGCCATTCTGACAGGTGTGAGGTGGTTTTAATTTACATCTTTGTGATGTTTAGTAATGTTGAGTATTTTTACAGATGTTTATTAGTCATCTGTATTCCCTCTCTGAAGAAGTGTCTTTTCAGATCCTTTTCCCATTTTTTAAAATTAGGTTGTTTGTTTTCTTGGTGTTAGGTTTTCTAAATTATTTTAATAGTTCTGAATTAATATTTTATTAAAAATGTTTTATCTATGTTCATAAGAGACATTGACCTGTAGCTCTCTTTTTTGTAAGGTCTATATCTAATTTGCATATCACATTAATGCTGATCTCATGAAATGAGCTGAAAAGCATTTCCTCCTTTATTTTCTAAAAAAAATTGTGTAGGTAGGCATTATTTCCTCTTTCATATTAATAGATGTCAGCAAAAAAGCCATCTGGATCAGTGTGTCCTTTGTGAGAATATTCTAAGTCACAAGCTAAATTTTTGTACAGCAAAATAATAGTGAAATGGTCCATTTTTCCTTCAGTTCTCTGTTTTTATTCTTCACGCACTTTTGCAGCTAGATTATTTGGTGTACACACATTTAGTATTTTTATATATATTTTAATACATTAGTTCTTTTATCAATACTTATACCTTTCTTTACCCTAATAAACTTCCTCAACTTCTGTTTTGTTTGATATCAATATAATCAATTTGGATTTCTCATGATTAGGTGTGCATATAATTTTGTTTCCAATTTTTAAGTATAACCTCTTATTTTTAACTTAAAGTACATTTTTAAAGACACCATACAGTTGGCTTTATGTCACTTTAAAAATCACTATAAAACTCCTTTTTGTTTCCCTTCTCTCAAGCATCACAATCCTGCAGTGTCCAATTTCTAGTGTTATTTTATAAATTATGTTCATTTACTTACTTTTTTTAGATGAGAGGACAAATTTCTTACCAGTTACTTCAGCATGGCAGAGTTCAAGACATTTCTTTTTTAAGTGAGTTTTCAAAATGTATGATGTATTTTTGTTTTTCATCAGTTATAAAATTATAATAGCTATATAATAAAACAAAAAATTCTTTCTGGTCTCAGGAAACTTATAACTTCAATTCATATGCATATTTTTGAAAGAGTTATGATACAATCATAAATAAAAGCTTTCAAGTAAAAATATGTGTTATAGAAAATTAGAAAATCTAATTTGTGAGGCATGTGGGATAGAAATATGAATTCATGGATAAAAAAGAATGATGTAAACTAGTTATTAAGCAGAAAGTTTATAAAAAGTGAATGGATGGATTTAAAATCACTAGGCATTTAGATTGTAGTGGATACTCTTTAAAGTATTAAACAGCCATTTTACTCGAAGGTAGTAATATGTACAACAAGCTGACAATTATGTAGTCTTCAGGTATTTAATCTTAGGATGATCTTTCAAACAGTTACTTTATATGTGCTTGAATTACATTGATTTTGATCATATTTGTAAGGGCCCATGGACAAAAGAAATTTGAAGACCACTGTGCATCTCAAATGTTTTTGACAGCAATAAGATACCTTGGTGGGGGATATTTCAGGTAACAGATGAGATGTAATCGAAGGTAAGAAAGCATCTCATGTATTTAGGGAACATGGAGGAGTCCCAGTGTCCTGAAATGAAAATGTTTATTGTGAGGACAATGGAAGTAAATAACCTATTATATTTACATGTTTGTGATTTATATTTAATATCACAAATTAAGTATATATCATAAACATACATCACACATACACATGCAGTACCATTTATAGAGGATTTTAGATTTAATAAGTGATAAAGTAGATGCTATCATGGGCCTTTAAGCCAAAAAATGACAGGATAAGGTATTACCTGCATGACATTCAAACTAATAGCAATATGCAAAAATGAGTGGTGATGGGAGGAAGGGTAGGTAGGAGGCCACTGCATTATATAAGGCACTAAGGATCTGTATATATGACTAGGGAATGAATGAAATGGCTGTTTTGAATTGAAAAATAGCAATTACATAAAATAGAAATTATGTATTTAACACCAACATTTTAGATTTCTCTTTATAAAAAATTTTATGATTAAAAATATGTAACAGGATTTTATAACCAAAGAGTTTTAAAATATTTAGAGTACAACAAATTGGTTTTACAATTTCAGCTGTCACTAAAATTAAATTTCACTATATATTTCCTTTTTTCATATATTAAGCATGAAAATATTTTGTTTCCTTAACCCAGGCCACAGTCATTTCTCTCAGGTGAACCTAATTTTTCTGGCCCTTGTAAAGCTTGAAGAATCAGGAACAGGTTAGGTAAACCACAGCCTTCTAAATGTTTCTAATTACTCATGCTCCATTTTTCTGTAATGTTTCAGTAATTAGCAATAATAGATCTGCCACTAAAATAAAGTTTCTCTGTCTATGGTACTTAAATGCTTTAATGAAAATGGATGGAAGCAAAATCTTAACAAATATGGTGATCATAGCAACATTTATCTTCTACTCCAATTGTTAAAGTTACCGCAACCCGAAACTTAGTGGCTTAAAATGATAACAAAATACTATGTATGACACTTCATTGGTTAATTTGTCAGTTCTACTGCTTTACCCTGGTGGTGCTCTGGCATGACTGCAGGGTCTAAAATGTACTCATTCACTCAGCTGACAGTTGGTCCTGGTTACAGGCTGAGAGCTCAGTTGGTGTTGGCGGTGAGGAGCTGCAGTTCTTTTTGATTTGTGCCTCTCTGTGTAGTCACATGAACTTCCTCACAACTTGGCAGTCTCAGGGTTATTGAGCTTTTTTATAATATAAGTGGCTTTCAAAACTTCAAAAGTAGAAACTGCTTGCCATTCTTAAATTTTAGTTCTAAAATGGAAAAAGTGTCAGTGTAACCTCATTCTATTGGTAAAAACCTGTCATAGGACCAGCCCAAAGTCAAGGAGAAGGGTCTACATAAGTGTGTGAATACCCAGAATATTGTTCAGAGGTTGCAACAAATAATGAAGTTTGATACAGTAATGTTCTATCAAAAGGTGGCTTATCCCTGTTTTTTTTTTCTTTTAATGAGTTTTGTAGCTTTATTTTATGATACTGAAAGATAATACTTGTTTGGCCATCAATACCAATATTACAAGTTGGTTAAGTTTACTTTTCTGGTTATGTCCATGATGCAAAGTATTTCCTAGACATTTCTATTTTCTAGATCATCGTCTACCTAACAGATCTAAATGTAACAAAATTAATATTTTCACATAACTTATGTACATCTTTTAATAATAATATTGGTGCTAGTTCCATTAAATATGACATTTTTGATTCTCTTAAACTGATATAAATCATATATACTATAATACTTCTCATTGTAGAGAGCAAGTAATTCATTGCACTGTGATATGTGTGTATATTTGTATATACATATATATTTGTACTATATATATTATTTGTATAATTCAATGATATCACAGTATAGACAAATATACAATGATATACACATATGTATTATTGTGATGTTGCCAAATTTTTAAAATAAAAGTAAAAATCAAATTAGATTTAAAACAAACTTTCGAAATTTCCTTCAAGTCATAAAAAGAATATTACAAGAAATTCTTTTTTAAAAGGGAAGGGTACTTGTAGTGTTTCTAAGGACTCATAGGATTATTGTTTTTGTGTTGCTGTTATATTTTTTGCATTTTTGTATTTATTTTACCTCTTTGATAAGGAAACACTATTGCTGTGGATAACGTCAAAACATAAAACACTAAAATTTTTGTCAGCTCAAGTGTATATACTTTCCTACTTACAAATCTCTACTCTCATAAAAGCAAATAAAACATCTTCACCAACCAATAAAGCTACAGAGTGCAGAAACAGCATCAGTCTTTTATTTTTATATTCAGTGCAACCGTATCCAAGGGTCCTGTATTTTTGTGTCTGCTTAATATCACATGTGCGGATAATGAATGCAAATGCTGCTGACAAATAGTTTACAAAGTTAAGTACATCTTAAGAGTTTTTTGGGTTTTTTACTGAGGGTTTTTCAGTTTACTAAGACAAAAATTGCTTCCAGCACTTGAAATGTGATCACATTGTTTAGATACACATCCTCAAGTGTCCTGAATCATAGATATGTATCTTAAATGTCAGTGGGGACTGTCT